>NW_021824596.1:0-17985 GCF_006345805.1 Octopus sinensis | reverse complement strand
AGCAGAAGTCACCTGCCCTAGGTGTCACATAGTGTGACTGAACCCGGATCTCTGTCGTCGAGAAGCAAGCTACTTGCCACGTAGCCACGTCTTCGCGTATGATAAATATAGTTGTTTTTTTTTATTTTAAATCCCGTGTCGGCTTCGTCGCAGCCGAAATATGATCAAATGTATTTCAGCCATAACATTTTTGTCTTTTTTTTTTTTTTTTCTAGATAAATATTTTATTGTTACTGCGGAAAATGAAGATGTGTCACTATCATTGACAGAAATTTTTATTGTTGTTTGTGTGTACATTTCTACTGACTGGGTGGAGCACCTATTTGTCTTCTCAAGTCTTTGTTCGCTCGTAGTTTCTTTTTGTACAAAACCTATTAAAATTAGAGTGTATGCGTTCATGTGTTCATGCATGTGTCTATAACTATGCCGGCATATAGCTATATCTCTGAGTGTGTATGTGAGCTTGCATGTGTGTATGCATGTCTATGTGTTCGTGTGTGTGTGTGTGTGTGCATATATATATTGTATGTATATATATACAACATAAATAATATATAAACATGCATATATACATACATATATGTACATACCTACATCTATATGTATATATGTATGCATATATGAGTACAGGACACCAAAAAAACGTTGAACACAATGAGAAACGAAAACATAAAAACAAAAACATGGAAACGAACTTTTTTTTTTCAAACAACGAAAAAACAGAGTACAAGACATACAACACAAGGAATATTCCCCTTCTTCAGTTGTCCTTGTTTCGTCTACTCCGCGTTCCGAAGGTAAGGACAAGACGCAACTTCGTTGAAACAGTCCTTCCCGAAGAGCAAATTAAATAAAATTGGGGATTTTTTGCGGAGGGGTAAAAGTGATAACAAGAACAGGACAGTAAAATCAAAACAAGACAATAAAAACAATAGAAATAAAAACAGTAAAAGACACGACACGGAGAATAACACAGTAAAAACAAATGATGAGGGCTGTTAAGCCAAGACGATGGAAAAATTATTTTGAACGCATTGAGGAGGACAGCTTATGAGAAGGACAGGATAAGCCGTATTGACTCATATACGGCAATAAGAAAATAGAGGGGATCAAGAGGTGGTATTCATCAACTTTTAGACATTATATTGTATCTATTTATTTTTTGAAAAAAAATACAAAACAATTATAACAATATACATATATGCATAACAGATTATGCTTTACATATATAAAAATACCAGTAATTATTACCTGTGGCGGAACGGGAAGCGACGACTAGCCCGTCCGCTGCGCCGGCGGCGACGCGACACGAGGTCAGCGGCGTAACGTAGAACATATATATATATAATTCAACAACAATTGAGAACGGCTTCGATAGGCCATTCAACCCACTAGTGGGTTGAATGGCCTATCGAACCGTTCCTCAATTGTGTTGAATTTATATATATAGTCTCTGACTATTTTCTCTTTCTCACTAGACCGCTGGTGGCGAAAAATTACTATTGAATTTTTTGCTACCCTATATTGATTATATATATATATATATATTATATATATATATATAATATATATATATGTATGTATGTAGTATGTAATATATGTATATAGGGTGCGATGGGTAAATTGTCACCATTCTATAATTTTAATTTCACGCATACGCATTGTTTGTTTTTATGTCGACTACACAGTATAGTAGGATCAGTTGGGCACCGTCTGTGAGAAAAATGCGGACTGGAGAACAGCGATAATCTGCCCAATTTTCAAGAAAGGGAGTCGCGAAGACCCGCTTAACTACCGACCGGTTTCCCTTACATCAATAATCAGCAAGATGTTCGAAACCATCCTTAAAAAGTATGATGCTCCACCTCCAAAACACAGCCTCTATCTCTGATTCCCAACAACGGCTTCGTGCCGAAGAGATCATGCTTTGACCAACTTACTGGTAATGGAAGAATTGGTGATGCGCATCCTCGATGATAGTGATGCTGTTGACATCGTTTTATTGGACTTTGCCAAAGCTTTGACTCGGTTAAACCACCGCCTATTACTTGTCAAGCTTCAAGCATATAGTTTCCATCCGGATATTGTACGATGGGTTGGTGCCTTCCTCTCAGATCGCTCCTTCCAAGTCCAAGTTAATGGTTTCGCGGTCCGACGTCTCCAGTGCGAGCAGTGGCGTGCCTCAAGGTTCAGTGCTTGGGCCCTTATTGTTCTTAGTCTTCATAAATGACTTGCCCGACGACCTCACGCAACACACCCTTCTATTTGCCGACGATGTCAAACTGGTCGCTCCTTGCAGTGATATAGAGGATCTTCGTCGATGCCTCCACCAAATTTGGAGGTGGTCTAACGAATGGGGCCCGTGTCTGAACGTGTCAAAGTGCTGTCATCTGCCTGTTGGCTCTCTCCTGCAACTCAACTTGATTTCGAGCCGGGGTCGTCTGCTGCTGGAGAGGACCGATCAGGTAAAGGACCTGGGTATCTTGGTGGATTCCTCCTTTTCGCCTTCGGCCCAGTGCGTCCATGCTGCCAACAAAGCACGCGGAGTTATGTTCGGAATGCTCACAGCAGCCATATTCCTACCGCTCTATGTTACGCTGGTGAGACCCATATTGGAGTACGGGATTCAAGCCTCTTCTCCTTATCTCCTCAAAGACATACAGCATCTCGAAAGAGTCCAGAAGCTGGCTACCCGCATGGTTCATGGTCTCAAGAATTTGTCTTATGAAGAAAGGCTGAAGACGCTCGACTTTTATTCTCTCGAAAAACGACAACGCCGTGGTGACCTCATTCTTGCTCACAACATCATAAGCGGAAAGTGTAGCCTCTCGAAAGAGCTGTTCTTCACTCCTGCTCCAGAGCATCGGCTGCGGGGTCATTCCGAAAAGCTCAATCGAAGGAGAGGGGCTTTCTCCGTCCGGGTTGCGGATCCGTGGAACAAGCTGCCAGACGAGATGGTGAAGATGCTGACGACCGCTTTGTTCAAAGTCTCCCTTGACCTCATGTGGCCTGAACTCTTTACATGAACACCACCCTGAACATAACTCCATGTCCCCCTACATGGCCTTGCTTTTTGCTTTTTGAGCCAAAAAATTAACTAACTAACTAACATAATGCAATTCATTTTGCCAGAAATTTGGAAACGACATGCTGTACTGTTTGGCATTCGCGCCAGATGCTCCAATACAAACATTTCAGAGTGTTTGGGTGTCAATCTGAGGATAGTGCAGAGGATTCGGAAAGAGTTGGAAGAGTCTAATGGTGATTACGAAGTACAGCAGCTCGGAAACCTCACTCTGATTGTTCTGATAAGAAAAGAACTCCTGAATTTGTTGGTGAGATCCAGGCCATGATTGACAACGATCCATCCAAGTCAGTCAGGCCACCCGACTCCCTAAACTACAACTCCTTTGCTTATTATTTTGTATTTTCATCTTTTACATCTCAGTATTTCTTTTACCGAAGTGTTGCGTTACGGAGAAGTAAACAAACCAACCCCGGTTGTGAAGTAGTGTTTGGACACACACACAAACATAAACGACGGCCCTCTTTCGGCTTTCATCTACCAAATTCCCTCGTAAGGTTTTCGTCGGCCTTGAGTTATAGAAGACATTTAACCTAAGTGTCACGCGGTGGGATTGAACCCGAAACCATGTGGTTGAGAAGCAAGCTTGTTACCATACAGCCATGTCCGCGCCTATACCTGGAACAAAAAGAAAACAAAGCGAAGAAAAACAGGTGGGTCGGCTATGGGTGGAATGTCTTTGATCATGTCTACCGAAGGATACACATTGCCATAATGTACTCCTCGATAAACGGTCTGATACGACAAACAGAAAACTATTAATGGCGGCGAGGTCATGCATCGTTAGCAGGCTTTTGATCATCGGTGTTACTCGATCAGAACCGACTTGGGGTTAAACAACAGCAACAACAAAAATAAAAAAGAAGTTTGGAATCCACACACAAACACACAAACTCATTCTATTCACCGACAACACCTCAATGGGTTCCATACAGAAAGTGTGTTCAGATGTAAAATGGACATCGCTTCATGAAACCGGCTTTCGTTTTTATTTTATTTTATAATGCATTATTTACACATACACGATGAGTGTGTATGTGTGTTAATCTCTCACTCTCTCATATATATACCACACACAAACACACACATATATACACACGCACGTACACATAAATATATATACACACATACATATATACACACACATATATATATACACAAACACACATATACACACGCATACATATATATACACACACATATATATATATATATATACCCACACATACATATATATATATATATATATATACACACACACATATACACACACACACACACACATATATATATATATATATAATATATATACACACATATATATATATGAAGCTTGCTTTGATTGATTTATTTATTTATACATGGGCGCATATATATGTACATACATAAGCTCTCATACACGTACACATACATCTACATATACACACATACACATAGATACACACATACATATAAATACATACATACATATAAACATATACATACATATAAATGCAAACATACATATAAATACATACATATACCCACATATATATGTTCTCACACATCAATACGCTCTCTCACACTCGCACACATACCTCTACATATATACACACACGGACACACATACATTCAGAGAGAGCCTATGGATGTATAGATGTATATATATATATATATATATAAGTACATATATGTATGCGTAGATATATAGAGATGGATATTATGTACATGTATGAGTATATATAGGTGTGTATATATATATATATATAACATACATACATACTTATAGACAAACAACACGACACGAAGAATGTAACCGTCAATGTGAAACGAGCGGAACGAATCAATAAAGAAGAAACTGTGTGAAACCTGAATGGTTTGTTATAGAGAGATTTTCTGAGTTCTCGGCGGAATCGGAGCAGAAATGTCTCTAACAATGAATTAAGCAAGCATACAGCGCTCAACAATTGAGCTGACTGACTGGCATTTAAAAACGACCGTGCGAACTGAATATGAATTTTATTGTATCGAAAACAATTAATTTGGTACGAATGCAGTGTATTCATGAGTGTGTGTATTCTACACACACACACACACACACACATATATGTATAGATATATATGTGGGTATATATATATATATATAGATAGATAGATATTTATGTGTGAGTATATATATATATATATATAGTTAGATAGATAGATATACATATATATGTATATGTATATATCTATATATATCTATATATATAAAACTGAAAATGTGTGTCAGTCTGTCTGAGTGAATCCCTAAAACTTGAGAACTACACAACCAATTTCATTAAAATTTTACACATGCCTTACTTAGGGTCTATGTAGTGTCATGGGTAAATAAAAAATTTTAACTTCTTGCCTAGGGCGAGCCCATATCAAAATCATATCTTCTCCACTATGAATCCCTAAAACTTGGGAACTACACAAGCAATTTCATTCAAAATTTGCACATGCCTTACTTAGCGTCCATGGAGTGTCATGGGTAAAAAATTAATTTCTTGCCTAGGGCGAGCCCATAGCAATATCATATCTTCTCCACTATTTCAGTATTACGTGTCAAAAGTGAAACAAAAACATCTCTCTATTGTAATGTCAGATGCTTTCACTTTAATACTTACACTTTATTACTGAAACTATTAAAGTGAAACTATTATATAACAGGGATGAACTGTAACTGGACATCCATTATGCTAGAAGAAGATCCGCTATGGTCTTATATGCTACACCACTGGTTTTAAATTCATATTAATCAAATTAATATTCAATTTTTCACCCTTATTATTTTAAATTTAAATTTACATGTATATATATATATATAACGTTAATCCAAACAAGAAAACAAAAACAAAAAAACAACAACGCAAGGACGTGGAACAAATAAAGTCTTATTGGACGCTCAGGAAAGAAGGGAAGAAGGAGGGTTTGACGTTTCGAGCGGAGCTCTTCGTCGGAAACATAGGAAAAGGAAAGATCCCGAGAAGGGAAGACAGAGGGGAAAAAATCGCTAGTGATACAGACTACCATTTCCACCTTTACCAACACAGCCCTTTCTAACCTCTCTACCGTCATCTCCACCATCACTACTATCACCAGCACCACCACTACTGCTGCTGCTACTACTACTACTACTACTACTACTACTACTACTACTGCTGCTGCTGCTGCTACTACTACTACTACTACTACTACTACTACTACTACTGCTGCTGCTACTACCACTGCTGCTGCAACTACTATCACTGCTGCTGCTGCTACTACGTCTACCAGAGCTGTTACTACTACTACCACCACTGCTGCTACTACTACTACAACCACTGCTGCTACGACTACTACTACTTTTACGACTGCTACTACTACTGCTGCTACGACTACTACTACTACTACTACTACTACTACTACTTTTACGACTGCTACTACTAACGTTACTACTCTTACCACCCTTTCCATCTTCACCAACACCACCCCTTCTGCCTCACTACCGCCGCCACCACCACCACGTGATTCCGTATATGTACAGAGGTATATGCGTATACACTATACATTTGGGATTCCAAGCAAACGTATTGTGATAGTCCACTGGTCGGTTGGTTTTTAACATAAAGACAATCCCAAACAACATTACATCTGATTAACGAAATCAAATGCATTAAGCCGTATGCTGTACTGTGTCATGCATAATTAGCTCCGATCAGTTTTCTTCAAACTAGCAATATAACCGGAACGTAAGAGAATACAGATAAACTGGGCCGAGGAAGTTCAGGAGATACTTTACTGAGGGGAACCCAAGGTATAGATGCGTAGTTAAGAATTATATCTTGAAGCTAGTGGTTTTGAGATCGATTTCACGGCCTGAAACATTTAGTGAGTAGGTGGGTGGGTTTGATCACAGTTTTGCTTAGAGTGATATTTGCTTGATAGAAATTGTGCAGAAACCTGTCGTGTGTGTGTATGTGTGTGCATATATATATATATATATATATATATATATATTATATATATATATATTCTTTTATTCATTTAATTGTTTCAGTCATTTGACTGCGGCCATGCTGGGGCACCGCCTTTAATCGCTAATTAACATTAAAGGGCCAATGAAGGTGACCAACTGACAGAATGGTTAGCATGCCGGACATCCATTTTCCCGTTCGAATATAAATAAGGCTGAGGTCCACTTTTCCTTTCGGGGTCAATAGATTAAGTACCAGTTGAGAACTGGAGTCGATTAATCGACTTAACTCCTCCCCCCAAATTGGTGGCCTTGTGCCAAAACTTCAAACCAATATTCAAGGGCCAGTATACTGCTTTTTGCCCAGGGGTGTATAGTACTGCTCAGATGGCTCTGGGTGAACACGTGATAGAAAACTGAGTAGAATCCTATTGAAAGACAATGGTACTCCATGCGGTATAACAAATGAAATGCCTTAGATTGTAGTTGTGTCTGCTTCGATCAGGGATGGCTGACCTTAAGGCTGTACAAAAACTACTACTACTACTACTACTACTGTTTCTACTACTGCTGCTACTACTACTGTAACAACAGCTACTACCACTGCTACTACTACTACTACCACTGCTACTTCTACTACTGCCACTGCTACTACTACTACTGCTGCTATTACCATTACCACAGCGGCTGTTGCTACTACTACAACTACTACCATTGCTACTTCTACTACTACTACTGCTACTACCACTGCTGCTACTACTACTACTACTACTGCTGCTGCTATTACCACTACCACAGCTGATGCTGCTACCACCACTGCTACTACTACTACTACTACTACTAACGTTA
Organism: Octopus sinensis; assembly: GCF_006345805.1. Taxonomy (NCBI): domain Eukaryota; kingdom Metazoa; phylum Mollusca; class Cephalopoda; order Octopoda; family Octopodidae; genus Octopus; species Octopus sinensis. The sequence goes on along the minus strand of NW_021824596.1, from coordinate 10,093 downwards.
TTGTTGTAATCTCTACAGAAATCACTGTTTTTAAGTTTAAAAATAAAACAAACAAGCGACTCGACTTAAGAAGTTCTGTTAAACGTGACTAACGGAACAATGGAGACAGCGGGAAATGAAAGAGCTACGGAAATGGTATTATATTAAAACAACGAATTGATAAAACGAGTTAGAAATGGTCCGGCTTTTTACATCTGCAACTATTTGATTTGGGAAATCTTTTGGTAAATATTTGAAATGAGAAACACAGATGTTGAGCTCTATCTTGAACTGAATTCCATTTTCACCGAAATTCATAGCAGAGAAAATATAAATAACGAAGAAGAAAAAAAGAAGACAAGAATACATATATAAAAATAAACAATGACGAATGTGTGTGTGTATTCGTACGTATGTACGTGTATATGTGCATGTACACATGCCTATATATGTGTGTGTATATATATATATATATGTGTGTGTGTGTATATATATGTGTTTGTATGTGTATATATATATATGTGTGTGTGTATGTATATATATATATATATATAAATGTGTGTGTGTATGTATATATATATATATATATGTGTGTGTGTATGTATATATATATGTGTGTGTGTGTGTATGTATATATATATATATTATATTTACATACAGAGAGAGAGACGCAGATACACATTTGTAGGTATGTATATATACACATAGGCCTGCATATAGATGCATACAGATATATAATATATGCATATGTATATTATATACACACATACACATACAGACACACACATATATATATATATATAAACTCATACATACATAAACGCATATGTAAAGATATATGTATATGTGAGTATATATATATGTATATGCGTGTGTGGATACGTGTATGTATGTGTGTATATATATATATATATATATATATATATATATAAGCACAGGCACATACACACATACATACACATACGTCGAAATGTATGTATGTGTAACAGTGTGTGTAGGTATATAAATATATATGTATGCGTGTATGTATATATGTATGTCGGTATGTATGTATACATCTATGTATATAAGAAGACTCAGAGTAAAGAACAAAGCAAAAAGAAAAATATAAGAAAAATACCATAAAAGCAATAACAACAAAAAAAACAATAAAAACCAAATCACAGAACAAGCAATGTACAAACAGTAATATTAAACCGTTAATGGGTTTAGCGAATGGTTTGCAAGAATCGTTAATGTAAACAGGAAATTATTTTCGAAGACAGAATGGTTCTTGTAAGATGGCAGGAATAACGATTTAGTTGGCTTTACTGTTAAAATTTTTTCTGTCAATACGATTTCAGAGTGAGATAGAAAAGAAGAGAGAGAGCGAGGAAAGGAGAGATAGAAAAAGATAGATGGAGAGAGAGGGGGAGGAGAAAGAGAGAGAGAGAGAAAGAGAGAGAGAAACTTAACTCTCATATATAAACACATTGGAACGTATATATACGAACATACATACCGAAATACAAAATACAAAAGCTTAGACGTATGTTAAGTAAACAACTTCTTGTATTATTATCATTATTATCATCATTATTATTATTATTATTATTTCTATTATTGTTATTTCTATTATGCTATTAATACTAATACTATTATATTTGTCGTTGTTATTATTAGTAGTAGTAGTATTATTGTCGTTGTTGTTGTTGTGTGTGTGTATGTGTGTCTTGGTTTTTGCTTTGCTTTCTGGGCGAAGAGTAATAGATTGTGACAATGGCGGCTTTTCTTTCCCCCACTACTCTTTCTTCTTTATTTTTCTTTCCTTTTTTTTTTTTTCGTCAGTTTGTATTTGTGTAAGCGGAAATAGTAGCATATAAAATGGCGGATATGGTTTACTTTGTTCTCAGTTTGTTTAGTAGAATTTATGAAGGCAATGAATAAAGAAATAGATTTATACAACTGTCTACTTTCAAATGAAAACCAGTGCGCCGCATTACAGTCGTTATCCGGGGTTGTTATATTTGTCTGTTTGTATGTATTTATGTTTGATTTTTGTGATTCTGTGAATTTGTGAATTTCTCTATTTGCATGGTGGTATTTCATTGTTATCGTCGTCGTTGTTATTGCTGTTGTGGTGTTGGTGGTGGTGGTTGCTGTTGTAGTGGTTGGTTTGGTAGCTGTGATAGTGGTGGTGGTGGTGGTGGTGTGTGGTTAGTTATGGTAGTAATGATGGCGGGTGTCGGTGTTGGAATTACAAACGTTAACGATGGTCGTGATGGTTATAGTAGTAGTAGTAGTAGTAGTAGAGGTGATGATGATTATGATTGTGGTGGTGGTGGTAATGATAGTTGTAGAGGTAATGGTGTTGATGGTAGTGGTAGTTGTGGTGGTGTTGATGGGAGGGGTAGTGGTAGTTGTGGTGGTGTTGATGGTAGGGGAGATGGTAGTTGTAGATGCGATGATGATGTTGGTGATGGTAGTGGCATTGATGGTAATGATGATGATGGGTGCTGGTGATAATAGTGATGATGAGGATAGTAGTAGTAGTGGTGGTAGTAGTAGTAGTAGAGGTGATGATGATTATGATTGTGGTGGTGGTGGTGGTAATGATAGTTGTAGAGGTGATGGTGTTGATGATAGTGGTAGTTGTGGTGGTGTTGATGGTAGGGGTGGTGGTAGTTGTAGATGCGATGATGTTGATGGTGGTGGTCGAAGTAGATGCGGTGGTATTGATTGTAATGATGATGGGGAGGGGTGCTGGTGGTAAAAGTGATGATGAGGATGGTGGTAGTAGTAGTAGTAGTAGTAGTAGTAGTAGTAGTAGTAGTAGTGATGCTTTTGATGATCATGATGATTATGGTGGAGATAATGGCGGATAAAGGAGGATACCGACGGTGACTATGAAAATGAAGACATGAATAAAAACGGTGCTGCTAGTGACGATGATGATGATGATGATGATGAAAAGGAGGATGGTGGTTGTGGTGGTGGCTGTAGTAATGTTGAAGATTACAGTGAAGGATACACCCATACACAGGCACTATTTAGATACACACACACCATATATATATACAAAAACAGAAATTCAACCCTGTACAACACGTCATATCTATCAATCTATATACTTATCTATCGACCCACACACCCATCCATGTATCTATCTATCTAACTACCTAGCTATGTCTGTCTGTCAGTTTATCTATCTATCTATCTATCTATCTATCTATATATTTGTCTACCTATCTATCTATCTATCTATCTATTTGTCTATCTATCTGTCTGTCTATCTATCTAATTGTCTATCTATCTATCTTTCCCTTCTCGGGATCTTTCCTTCTCCTATATTTCCGATGAAGAGCTCCGCTCGAAACGTTAAACCCTCCTTCTTCCCTGAGCGTCCAATAATACTTTATTTGTTTCACGTCCTCGCGTTGCTGTGTTTTTTTGTGTTTTCTTGTTTGGATTAACTATATATATATATATTTGTCTATGTATCTATCCATCTATTTGTCTATATCTAACTAACTACCTAGCAATGTCTGTCTGTCTGTCTGCCAATCCATCTATCCATCAATCTATCTGTCTGTCAGTTTATCTATCTATCTATCTATCTATCTATCTATCTATCTATGAATATGATTATGTATGTATCTGATCTTTCTCTCTTTATATTGGTGTGTGTACATATTTACATATGTACTTAAACACACATGCACGAGCGCACACGTGTATGTTACTAAATGCATATTTTGTTATACACGCATATGTACACACACACAAGTCTAGGTGTATGCGTATATACATAAACCAGTCTCTATGTATTCAAATATACATACATACATACATACATACATACATACATACATGCATGCATGCATGCATACATACATACATACATGCATGCATGCATACATACATACATACATACATACATACATACATACATACATACATACATAGATGTGTGTGTGTATTAAGGGTGGAGGAAGAAGCGAAGAAAGAGAAGAATAGAGATGTTGGGGTCGGTGAGACGGAACACAGTCGAACATTTTGAAATTGCTATAAATAACAAATTGAAAAAAATTTCTCTCTCCTTTCTTTCTTTGCTCAAGTGGAATAGAAAACTTCCAAAAACTCATGTTTACATACTTTCACAGCCTCTACAAACCCTTCGCACATATTACATGCACTCTCTCCAATTCAACTTTCGTCCAGTCAATTCGACGTGTCCTTTCGACATCGGCTTCCTCTTCTTAAAAGTTCGTGATCTATTCAAATGTTTCTTTGAAAAACCAGCAGCGCCACCTACCGGCTGGCAATCAAGAAGCCTTAGTACAAACGTTGTAAGACTTCGTAAATTAGCTGAGGTGATTTTATTTGTTTATTTCTGTTTTATTTCATTTACTTGTTATGTTTATTTATTCTTTCGAGTTTGATTTGGTTCGCAGTCAAAAGGTTTCACCTGGAAACCGTTTTCGTTTCGTTTATGCGTTCTGTGTGTGTGTGTGGTGTGGTGTGTGTGTGTGTGTGTGTGTGTGTGTGTGTGTGTGTGTGTGTGTGTTGTGTGTGTGTGTGTGTGTGTGTGTGTGTGTCAGAGAGAAAGCGAATACATACACATAAATGTTCTATGAATATGTATAATTTATAAATAATTAAACATGGCTATGTGTGTGTGTATGAGACTGCGTGGACGTACGTGCAGGCGTGTGTGTGAGTATGTGTATGTATGTGTGTGTTTATATATATATATATATATATATATATATATATATATATATATGTATGTATATGTATATATATGGACGAGTGACTATCGTAAGAAGCTTACTTCCAAACCATATGGTTCTGGGTTCAGTCCCATTCGTGGCACCTTGGGCATGTGTCTTCTACTATAGCCTCAGGCCGACCAAAGCCTTGTGAGTGGATTTGGTAGACGGAAATTGAAAAGAAGCACGTTGAAGATGTGTGTGTGTGTGTACGAGTGTATGTACGTGTGTGTGTGTGTGTGGTGTGTGTGTGTACGCGTGTGTCTGTGTCCGTATGTGTCCCTCATCAACGCTTGACAACCGGTGCTAGTCTGTTTACGTTCCCGTAATCTAGCGGTTGGCCAAAAGATATCGATAGAATAAGTACAGGCTTTAAAAAATAAAATAGTACTGGGGTCGATTTATTCGACATAAATTTCTTAAAGACGGTACCCCAGCATGGCCGCAATCTAAAGACTGAAACAAGTAAAACGAAAAAAAAATGAATCTTGCTTCCGAACTACATGATTCCGGGTTCAGTCCCACTGTGTGGCACTTTGGGCAAGTCTCATGCTTTGCGAGTGGATGTGGCAGATGCCTGTCGTTCTGAGTTCTAATCTTTCCAAGTTGTTGAAGATGATGATGAATAGTTGTATGGTTTGAACTAAGCTTTATTGCCAATTCTTCAACTAATAATGCAGGATTTTCTTCAAGTAATGTCTCAAGGAACTCATCGGCAAACTCAGCCGGACGTCCTGTTCGATCTTCATCTTCAAGGCTGAAATCTCCACTTCTGAATTTTGCAAACCATCTTTTGCAAGTTCTTTCATTCAAGCATTCTTTCCCATAAACTGAGTGTATGTTTCGGGTCGCTTCGGCTGCAGAGTTTCCTTTTTTGTACTCATAAAGCATTATGTGATTCAAATGCTCTTTGGATACTTCCATGTTAGAAAGGGATTTAAACAAAGAAATTTTAATTCTATTATTCTATAACATAATATTTAATTAGTTTAAAAATACACAAATACATAAAAATAATTCTGTTAGACATTCTAAAATACCATTAAACTTCATTCCATTTTTAAAAAGGTAAAATCGGACAGAACTTATGGGATGGTCTGATATTTAAAAGTTAGCCATTCAGTGCAGTGGCTGCTATGTTGAACTATCCTGCAGGGTTTACTAGTCTGAAGAGCTTGCCAAATTAAGCGTTGTATCTTGAGACTGTAGCCAGTATTTAAAGATGTTTATTTTTTAAACTTCATGCTTCATAGCAAATCTGTACTCGATTAGTTTCTGACACTATTTAAGCAATTAACACTATGTATTCATGTTTATAAGGCTGTGAGAAATAAAATCAAAACTTAATATCCACGTCTGTGTATGTACGTGTTTAAATTTGTATTGAAATAGTTTAGCCAGACCGCTGCATTCAAAGTACAGCTCTCATAGGGCGTGTGTGTGTGTCGTGTGTGTGTGTGTGTGTGTGTGTGTGTGTGAACTGGATGTATAATTTGGTGTAGGAGGCGGTCAGCCGGGCGAAATGCGTAGTCGTATTTTGTCTGCCGTGACGTTCTGAGTTCAAATTCCACCGAGGTCGACTTTGCCTTTCATCCTTTCGAGGTCGATAAATTAAGTACCAGTTACGCACTGGGGTCGATGTAATCGACTTAAAACCTATGTCTGTCCTTGTTTGTCCCCTCTATGTTTAGCCCCTTGTGGGTAATAAAGAAATAGGTATGAAATAGCCGTTGCTAGTTCCATACGCCGGTTATGTTTTGAACTCGTCCAGTGTGTTTATATCCCGTTGCATTAAACAAACTTATTTTAAAGCCAGTTCTAGTCGTAGGGGTTGGGGACATATTTGGAGCTCTTACACCGTCTGTCATTTTACACGTATGGATACATACACATATATATGCACACTAAATATCAAAATTTACACACACTCTCTCTGTCTCCCTTTATCATTATCTCTCTCTCTCTCTCTCTCTCTCTCACTCTACTATCATTAGACACGCATATCGTTTTTCGTTGGCGGACTAAAATACATACATTCACTCATATACGAACAATTCATACTCAGGCTTAAACCCCTCCACATACGCGCGTGCACACACACACACACACACGCGGACGCACACACAGAGCCACTAACCATTGTGCAAACATATACCAGACGGAATCGATGGGTATTGATAGCGGACGTACATACACAGCGAAACCGTAGAAAAATTGCCGATAATACCAACACAACCACCACCACCGCTACCACTATTAACCAACAACAACAACTACAACTACAACAATAATATTAATGAATAAGAACTTAAAATAATCAGAAGTATTCACCGAACTACAAACTAAAACAAGAGGTAATCATGTTATTTTGACACGATGCCCTCAGCCATGTTGCAAACATTTGTACCGCGAAATAATGAAACATCGTTGTTTTGTGTTGGCAAACCTTTCGAAGTCAATTTAGTGTTGGTTCGTCGCTCTACGCACGATGGATGAGTAACTATAATAAATATTAATAACAACGATGATGATGATATAATAATAATAATAATAATAATAATAATAATAATAAAATAATAATAATAATAATCGTACTTTATAATAAAATAGTTAAATAGACAAGAACAAAAATCGATGAAGCAGACGACCATCAGTGCGGCGCTGATTTTAGCGCCCTCTGGCAACAAGCCTTTATAAACTATCATATAACGTTTGGTAGCCATCAGTCAACTTTAACAACTGTACAGTTGGTGGTGATGGTGGTGGTGATGGTGGTGGTGGTTGCTGCGGTGGCGAGTGTGGTGGTTGTGGCGACTATGATGGTGGCTGTTGTTGTTTTGATGGTGGTGGTGGAGGTGGTTGTTGTTGTTATAGCGATAGTGATGATGGTTATGGCTGTGGTGGTGATTGAGGCGGTAGTTATATGGAGGTGATGGCTGTGTCGGTGGTTGTAGTGATTGTTATGAGGATGGTGGTGGCAATGGTATAGGTGGTTGCGTTGATGGCGGTTGTCGTTTTCTGTGAAGATGAGGAGATAGTAGTGATGGTGGCATAGGTTAAGGTGATGGTGTTGATATTTGTGGTGGTGGTGGTGATAGTAGTTGTACTGGTGGGTATGATGGTTGTGTTTCTGGTGGTGGCAGTAGGGATCTTTTCGGTTTGACCGGCAGTTTTTAAAATAATTTCCATGCAACTAAACACTTTTAAACTTCGTATACTGGTAGAATGTGTTTATAAAACATCTTCTTCTCTTGGCTTTATTGAGAAAATTCTATAGTTTATAAGATATTTGTTGTTTTTTTCTTCAATTTCTGCAATTTCAACCAATCACTGACGTCTATTGAGGTAAAAAAAAAACATTCTGTGCCGTATGAATATGCCCCTCGTTTAAGAAACAGATTGGGTTTATTTACATTTGTGAAGAAAAAAGGGTACCCTTCCCCCCCCTAACCCTAAAACAGATTGAAACGCAATAGATCGATACTAGGGTCATAATTATGGGTGACAATTTCATATGACACCGCTAGAAAAAACTGCCGTTCAAACCGAAAAGATCCGCCAGTAGTAATTGTGGTTATGGTAATGGTGGTAGGTCCGGTAGCCTTGATTGTGGGTGCGATGGTTGTAGGGGTTGGTGTGAAGATAGTTATTGTGCTGAGTCAAAAGTTTTGCAAAATTTTGGTAAATTATTTCGTTTTACTCTTTTACTTTTCCCTGCGGCTATGCTGGAGCACACCGCCTTAAAGAATTTTAGTCGAGGAAATCAACCCCAGGACATATTCTATCGGTCGCTTTTGCCGAACCACTAGGTTACGGGGATGTGAACACACCAACAACGGTTGTCAAGCGGCGAGCTGGCAGAAACGTTAGCATGCCGGGCAAAATGCGTAGCCGTATTTCGTCTGCCGTTACGTTCTGAGTTCAAATTCCGCCGAGGTCGACTTTGTCTTTCATCCTTTCGGGGTCGATAAATTAAGTACCAGTTACGCACTGGGGTCGATGTAATCAATTTAATCCGTTTGTCTGTCCTTGTTTGTCCTCTCTGTGTTTAGCCCCTTGTGGGTAGTAAAGAAATAGGTTGTCAAGCAATAGAGGAGGAACAAACACGAACACACACACACATTATAGGAAAATTCAAAACCATGGCAGAACGAATACCTCAAGTCATTTAGAATAATTTACTTAAGGTAAGGTGAATTCATCTTACCCTAATTAAATTATTCTAAATGGCTTGAGATACTCGTTCTGCCTTGGTTTTGGTTTTCCCTCTAATATAATATCTACCTGCTATAAACGGAACCCTTACACACGGATCCATTCAGCCTTAGCTGTGATCTAGGAACCGAAGGGTCGACCAACTATAGCACTTATCCAGCGTACCTATTCATTTAGATCACAAGTTCACTAAAACTCTCATATTTTCTCTATTAACCATCAAGCGTTGGTAAAAACATCGAAGACGGTAGAGAATAAACACAGCATTGCGCCAAGGGGGCAGGTTTCAGCCAGCAGTTGAGAGTTAGTGGCGAGGTCAACGGGTGCATAATGAAGACAGCTAAAAGATATTTTGTGAATAATGTCCGCCATTATGACTGGCTTGTTATATAATGACAATGATAAGAAAGAATGATTGTTAGAAGGACAAATGGCAAATGGAAACAGAAAAACCTAGACGTTTGAGCCGTCAATCATCAATAAAATAAGGCTATATGTGTGTGTGTGTTGTGTGTGTGTGTGTAAGCACACGTGCGTATGTGTGTGTGTGTGTGTGCACAGGAACGTATATATGTGTGTGTGCACATGAACGTATATATGTGTGTGTTTACGATTATATATATTGTGCATTCATACATATATATAAATGCGTACATATATATATATGTTTGTCCCCTTTTGTCCCCTCTATGTTTAGCCCCTTGTGGCATAAAAGAAATATATATATATATATATATATATATATATATATATTATAATATAGGTGTGTGTGTGTGTGTGTGTATATGTGTGTGTGTGTGTGTGTGTGGTGTGTGTGTGTGTGTGGTGTGTGTGTGTAAATGTGTGTGAAGGCAAACACACCTCACGTGCGCGTACAAATAGACACACACACACTCGAAAGTAAGAACATAACTGAATTATTATAAGTGTCTGATGAATAGTAACGGGAAATTCTGATTAATAGTTTGTGAAGGTTTTATCGGTGTCGATAAAATAGTATACATAGGCGCAGGACATGGTTGGTTCCGGGTTCAGTTCCACTGCGTGGCACCTTGGGCAAGTGTCTTCTAATATAATGCCTCGGACCGACCAAGCCTTGTGAGTGGATTTGGTAGACGGAAACTGAAAGGAAGCCCTTTGTATATATC
>NW_021824595.1:2500-23171 GCF_006345805.1 Octopus sinensis | reverse complement strand
TTCAGTCATTTGACTGCGGTCATGCTGGAGCAGCACCTTTTTGTCGAACAAATCGGACCCCAGGACTTATTCTTTGTAAGCGTAGGACTTATTCTCTCGGTCGCTTTTGCCGAACCGCTATGTTACGAGGATGTAAACACACCAACATCGGTTGTCAATCGATGGTGGACGGGGGGTGTAACACAGGCACACAAACACACACACACACACATATATATATATATGTATATATACAACTGGCTTCTATCAGTTTCCGTTTACCAAATCCACTCACAAGGATTTGGTCGGCCAGAGGGTATACTAGAAGATAGACTGAACCCGGAACCATGTGGTTGGTAAGCAAGCTACTTACCATACAGCCATTGCTGCGTCTATATATATATATATATATATATATATATAGTGAGAAAAAAAAGTCGTCAGAATTTTGGGGAAAAATCCTTTTATTTCTTCATTAGCGCTTTCGTTCCTCTCTAAAAATAATGGAGAAACAAAAGGATCTTTTTTCCCAAAATTCAGACGACTTTTTTTCTCAATATTCAATTCTGTAAATCACACTTAACACACACTCTCTCTCTCTCTCTCTCTCTCTCTCTCTCTTCTCTCTACCTCTCTCTCTCTCTCTCCCTCTCTCTCTCTCCCTCTAGGCGGGAAAGATATGCTTTGATATGCATCTGGAAAGTCCTAGAAGGACTTGTACCTAACTTTGGCATTGAAAATTTCATAAACAACCGAACGGGGTACCGCTGGATAGTGCCAAAGATCCCAACATAGCCATCAAAATACAAGACCAGACACTGCAACAGCTTGAGTTTCAATGACCCACAGCTCTTCAATATCCTTCCAAAATGCCTGAGACACCTGCATGGTGTGAATGTAGGTGTCTTCAAAACAAAACAGGATCTCCTCCTGTCAAGGGTCCCAGATGAGTCTATCTCACGGCAGGAAACGCAGATGAGGGCAGCAGCATCAAACTCCCTATCCACCAAATACTGCATTATCAGAGAGGATTTCAAATAATGAAAGTGTAGCAGAGCAAGAGGTTTTACTCCAGCATGACCGCAGCTTTCAACATGAAAGTTGTTGAAGAGTAAAAATACAAAATGGGACAAGAACGCAAAACATTCAAATAGACGACACAAAAAAAAAAACGGACGGGTCATTCGAAGCCTCTAATCTTCAGTCAAGAACCGAATCATCCTCGCAATTTCGGCTGGTTAATCTTGAGATCGCTCCGATCCGGCCAGCCCCAAGGAAAAACTAAGCTACGAGCATTAGATTTCTTGGAAAAAGGATCGAATGTATACGAAACAAGGACAGAAAAACGGACGATGCTACACGAATATAAATACAAAAATCAAAAAGTAATACGAATAAATACAAAAAACAATATAATAATACTAATAATAATAATAATAATAATAACATAAATATATATATACTATAATAATATATATATATATATATATAATATACTCTTTACTCTTTACTCTTTTTACTTGTTCAGTCATTTGACTACGGCCATGCTGGAGCACCGCCTTTAGTCGAGCAAATCGACCCCGGGACTTATCTTTGTAAGCCCAGTACTTATTCTATCGGTCTCTTTTGCCGAACCGCTAAGTGACGGGGACGTAAACACACCAGCATCGGTTGTCAAGCAATGCTAGGGGAACAAACACAGACACACAAACACACACACATAATATATATATATATATATATATATATATATATATATATATATATATATACATACATATATACGACAGGCTTCTTTCAGTTTCCGTCTACCAAATCCACTCACAAGGCATTGGTTGGCCCAGGGCTATAGCAGAAGACACTTGCCCAAGGTGCCACGCAGTGAGACTGAACCCGGAACCATGTGGTTGGTTAGCAAGCTACTTACCACACAGCCACTCCTGCGCCTATATATATATTCACACACATACACACACACAGACACACACACACACACACACACACATAAATGGCAATATCTGTCTGTTTGTGGCCGCGTGTGTTTGTGAATTTGTTTATCTAACTCCTCCGAGACTCTCCAACCGATCTTGATGAAACCTGACACGTGTGTGGAGCTTATGCCCATGTGGTCACTTACGCACTTGGGATTTCCTAAAAATCGATAACTTTTAATCATCATCGATTTTTCGAAAATCAGTAGGACATTTCAATGCAAATTCTCATTTGAATGTTATTTTCTGCCATAACTTTTTACGTTTTCAACCAATTTTCTTGAAATTTTATACACAGATGGAATATGCGCTATGGATGGGTTGAGAGAAATGAATTTTTAGCTAGACCACTCAAGCAAAACATAAGATGAATTTTGATTAACTGATTAACGAAATTTGGCCTAAATTGTTGTGGGATTAAAATGTTCATCAATTATTTCAGCATTCTTAGGTTGCTGTAACGTATTTTCTTAACACCTGTACTTAAAATTGTCGATTCTAACCGTTGTAATCGATATTTGATTCTCACGATCAGTGGAACTATACCCATGAAACACATGCCCTTCTTAACGGCAACCACTTCGAAAGTGAAGAGGGTGCCTTTACGTTCCACCTGCACGAATGCCATTTGCATGAGATCAGTGTCTGTCACGACTGTGATTGTACTTGGCTTCATGGGTCTTCTTCTCAAGCATGACATAATGCCAAAGGTCTTGGTCATTCGTCATTGCCTCCGTGAGGCCCAACACTCGAAAGGTGCTTTTTACGTGCCACCGGAACGGGTACCAGTTACGTGACGCCAGCATTGGCCACGACTACGATATCACTTGGCTTGACGGGGCTTCTCAAGCACGGTATATCGCCAAAGGTCTCGGTCACCAGTCATTACTCCGTGAGGCCCAAAGTTCGAAGATCATACTTCATCACCTTGTCTCATGTCTTCCTGGGTCTACTTCTACCACAGAGATCGAAATTCTTTACATACACACCGCACACATACACACACACACATATTTTTTTTATTCCTTTACTTGTTTCAGTCATTTAACTGCTATGCTGGATCACTGCCTAAATATATATATATATATATAGATATATATTATATATATATATAATATATATATATATATATATATATAATCATCATCATCACCATCATCATATCATCATCATCTCATCATCATCATCATCATCACCATCACCACCATCATCATTATTCTCTTCATCGTATTAACGACCGCTTTTCCATCTTGCACGAATCAAAGTTTTATTGAAGCAGATCTTTTTACGGCCGGATGTCCTTTCTGTCTTTCTCTTTTCGCAGAATATTAAAAATAATGATGTTCATTTGCAACTCTCACGCGATGTGAAGACAAAGAGATACAAACACATACACATTCATATTTAAATCCATACATGCGCGCGCGTGTGTGAATATATGCATACATGTATTTACATGCACATTTCCCAATAAACCACAAATACAGGAATAGTTTTTGAAGCTCGATTAAAATATTATGCAGCTGCTTCCCCAGTAGGAGGAACATTATCACTTGTAAGCATCACCATGTACCCATTTCTAGTAGTAACTGTTGACACCCTGAAGCTTTCTCATTTGACCAGGTGTATATGATAAATTCCGTCGTATATGAGGCAGAAGTCATAACAACGCTTCAAGATAACATAACCGTAAAGAAAAGGCGATTTCAAAAGATGTTATGCAAACCACCTATCTTCCTTCCGGTACAAGAACAAATGTAAAGCGACTAAGCTGGCTAGCCACGTAAGGGATTTGAAGTCCACCTACACACCACGTACAATCAAGTGGACAATTGTAGAGAAATCGATGCCGTATGTGAATGGATCTATCAAATGCCACTTATTCGTAGCTGAAAGATCACATATTCTTTTTAGATCTAATAATTCCACCGTCCTACTGAACTCCAGATCCGAAATTTTCAGCAACTGCAAACATATGTGCAAATTTCTTTTGACACCACCCTCTCCGAATTGTGTAGCTGTCTCGCAGACTTTGGACACTCTTTGGCGAATTATTCTACAACTAGCTTGGTTATAGCCTTACGTCAAGGGGGTATAACTCTAATTTTCTTTTTTTTCATTTCCGTTTTTACTCACCTTACCACTTTTGCATCTTTCTTCTGGTTTTCTTCTCGTGATTTTTCTTGTACAAGCATCCTGATTTGCAGATTGAACAGATCATGTGCTCAAAAACTCGGAGATTACTTGGAAACACAAGGCATGTTGTAAAAGCCTGTTTAGACCTGCGTCTCGGAAGCAAAAACTATTAAAAGCTGGTACCTTTACACTGGAGGTACATATCGCAGTCTCCCGTCTCCAGTTCACCACTTATTGACACGTCTTCAGCAAAGTATTGCAGGAAAACAGAGCTGATCTATTTGAATTGGATAGTACTCGTTCATCACACTCGTTCATAGTTAGAATTCTGATTTTGTTGTCACGCTGCCATTCCGCTGCCCAGGACCATCGAACGGTTTTCATACCCTCAAATTCCAATGTACGCATCTTATCATGGACAAGGCATCCTTTTTATATTGCATCTAAGAAATAGACGAAGGGGGCCATTCTTGCCGCTCGCACGATGCCCTTTTCATGGGCCTCTTCTAAGCAGAAACGTTAGCACGCCGGGCGAAATGCTTAGCGGTATTTCGTCTGCTGTTACGTTCTGAGTTCAAATTCCGCCGAGGTCGACTTTGCCTTTCATCCTTTCGGGGTCGATAAATTAAGTACCAGTTACGCACTGGGGTCGATGTGATCGACTTAATACCTATGTCTGTCCTTGTTTGTCCCCTCTGTGTTTAGCCCCTTGTGGGCAATAAAGAAATAGATAACTAATTTTTTACGAAGCTTGTTATTCTCTATATCTATCGCTTTATTAAATCTAATTGATGCTCTTTAACTGGCCTTAATTTGAACCGAAGAAATTATGGTAAACATATACATACAATCATACACACACACACACACACACACACATATTGTTGTATTTGGGGACGGTCATGTTGCCGATATAGCCAATGAAAACACACGCACTATATATTTGGTGTTCACTTGCTTCAGCTTTATTTCATATTGATTGTATTTCGCCCAGTGTTCTTTCGTCACACTTCCGTGACCTTATCAGTGGTTCTTTGCTTTCTTCTTTCTTTTATGTGTCTCTCCTTGCTGACGACCTGCCATTTTGATATAAAATGACAGATTGTTAGTAACGAGAGACAAAAAAATAAAAAGAAAGAAGAAAGCAAAGGACCACTGATGAGGTCGCAGAAGTGTGACGAAAGAACACTGGGCGAAATACAATTCATACGAAATAAATGCAATGAGATATTATAATAGTAAACTAGAAAAGCACTCGGAGAGCGCAGACCTCCGCCAAGCAGCTCATTTTCACTCATATACACGCATGCTGAAAATCGCCCAATTTCCCAAACCAACGCCGGCAAAAAACATAACCTCCTTGGTGGGGGTAAAAAACCCTAAAAAAAAAAAACAGCCATATGATTTTTAAATTTCGGAATGCTTTATTAGAAAAAAATTGCATCTACAAAACGGAACAGTTTGGGGATAGAAACCAGGTCTGAACACAACAGCTTATAGACATACTCTGAATGTAATTCTATATAAATCTTTAGTAATTTTTTTTTATACCTAAGATCATCAGAAATGTTAAGATATCAGCCTCTACCCACGTTGTCATGCTTTGATTAAAAGATTACAGCATAGATTAGATTACTTAGATAGGTTTCGGCCGAAGTTGACTCAGGCCATGTCTAATTGAATAGCACCACTTGGAAGAGATACACAGTCAGCTCTGGGGAACCGTAGCACATTCAAGCAGAGGGTTATGTTTCAGAGACATATCAGGATGTGGGTGGTTTATCTGGTATTTGTTGGGGGTAATCATCTAGGGATCGTTTGAATGCCGTGAAGTCACTTTCCTCTTTATGTGTGTCTGGCACGAGTTGAAGAGAGCAGGGCCAATTGAGGTGAAATAGTTCTGTCATAGTGTTGTGATACGACATGAACATTCTGTAGTGACGGATGGCCATGCAAGCCTCAGATGAATTTTAAAGATGGGCAATGTTGATGGAATATTTTCCACATCACACAGATGATATAGACCTCACAGCGCCGGTGCAGGGAGCAAAGTCTGAGCTTTTTGAGTCGATCCCAATAGTCAAGGCTTGTCATGTCATCCTCCGCAGACCTCCGCCAAGCAGCTCATTTTAAGATAGATACGCGAATAAAATTACTAATAGAGAAACGAAAATGAACTTTGGAAGCAGCAACGCCACCATAGGTTACGTGGAAACGATGAATGTGTTTTCAAGGGAGATAATCGAAGAATGTAACATTGTAATACTTCATATAAAGTAAATATAACAAATGAAAAATCCTTCAGGAATCTATAAAAATTCCCGGATCACTACCAAAATTTCATCATCTGTTCCTTGTGTCATTACCAACTTTTTCCTGCAAGTTTCATCAAATACCATTCACAACTTTTTGAGTTATTTTGCCCACAGACAGAGGGACAGACGGACAGACAGAGGGACAGACGGACAAACCAACGTCAATGAAAACATAACCCCACTTCCTTGGCGGAGGTAATATATGTATGATGATATATCAAATACATTATAATATAGGTGGGTAAAGCAATTGAAAACCAAAAAGGCAAAATTCATAAATAGCACCTGGAATTGCTAGAAATAAGAGCTAAAAATATATATCTTTTAGCCCTTATTTCTAGCGATTTCATGTGCTCTTTTGCACTCTTATTTATGTAGTTGCTGAAACATAGAATTATTTCATGGGAAGTAATTGTTTTCGCAAACTTTGGAGTCAGAAGTCATGAGAATCGCAAAGCATGGACAGAAAACGAGTTTGATATCTTAGTGTACGTGCACCTAGACGAGTGTGAGGCTGTCGTCTGCTTGCTTATGGCGACAGAGCATGTATGTATGCGTCAGCGATAGGAGTAGAGGTTGGATTTTTACTAATTCCGATTCAATGTACTCGGTAACCATTTGAATGGAGAACACTGTAAGTCAAAAGGGCTATACGAATATGTCATCAACTGAACTGAAAATATGCATATAAACAATACTGTGATGATTGTAGACAATCACCATCTGTCCAAGTTTATACGCTAACATTGTTATTACTGTTTTATTTTTGCACGCCCTACATTGTATTCTCATGTTACCGTTCGCATTGCGTTTATGAACCTTTAGTGGTTAATAAAGACATTTGTTTATCGCCATGTCAACTGGAAATGGAGGTGTGGAACAGCAGTGTCGTTCCGGTGATGTCTGGATCTGAAGATAAGAACTGCCGTGGTGGACTCCGAAGGTACGTTGGTGGTCATGGATGTGACCAGTAACGACGGAGGTGCCTTCAGGAGCAGGACAGCCAGATTTCTTTAGATGTGTGGAGGTTTTCCTGGGAACGTCTCAACCTTTAGTGCTAATGAGGGATTGGGGATCTTTTCACTTTGACCGGCAGATTTTTAAATTAATTTTTTTGTAACTAAACACTTTTAAACTTCGTATACTGGTAGAATATGTTTAATGAGGGATTGTTGTTGACACACTACGGCAGAAATTGAATTCACTTCAATAGACGTCATTGATTGGTTGAAATTGCTGAAATGCAAGAAATTAAACAACAAATAGCTTACAAACTACAGAATTTTCTCAAGAAGGCCAAGAGAAAAAGATGTTTTATGTAACACATTCTACCAGTATACGAAGTTTAAAAGTGTTTAGTTACAAAGAAATTATTTTAAAAATCTGCCGGTCAAAGTGAAAAGATCCGGGATTGGAATGCCATCTTGGATGAAAAAAAGAAAATATTAAAAAATAGGGTAAGTAATCGGTCTCACGTGGCTGTGTAGTAAGTAGCTTGCTAACCAACCACATGGTTCCGGGTTCAGTCCCACTGCGTGGCATCTTGGGCAAATGTCTTCTGCTATAGCCTCGGGCCGACCAATGCCTTGAGAGTGGATTTGGTAGACGGAAACTGAAAGAAGCCTGTCATATATATGTATATATATATATATATATGTATGTGTGTGTGTGTGTTTGTGTGTCTGTGTTTGTCCCCCCCCCCAGCATTGCTTGACAACCGATGCTGGTGTGTTACGTCCCCGTCACTTAGCGGTTCGGCAAAAGAGACGATAGAATAAGTACTGGGCTTACAAAAGAATAAGTCCCGTGTCGAGTTGCTCGACTAAAGGCGGTGCTCCAGCATGGCCGCATTCAAATGACTGAAACAAGTAAAAGAGTAAAAGAGTAAATTGCTCTTCTCAATGTGTGTGAAGCACAAGTGAAAACAATGCTTTGCATTTCTTGCAAGAATGGTAAGCCAGGGATCATTCACAAATAATTTTCAATTCCTTTTTTGACCATTTCAAATATTCCTACAATTACAGGTAAAACAGGTAAAAGAATACACACACATACTTGCTGTACACACACACACACATGTAAATACACATGCATCAAATATTACTCATAGTGACTTTTGATATATATATATATATATATATATATATATATATATATCACCGTGATCACCGTGACCGACCAGGCTATCAGATGTTACTACACATCGCTGGTCACAATGCGCTTCGCATTGTTTTAGCCTTCAAATGACGCCACCCTGCTGGTTAAGCGAGCAGGCCAACAGAAGAAAGAGTACAGTAGGGATTGCCGCCACCACTCCCTGCCGGAGCCTCAGGTGTTTTCGCTCAATAAACACTCACAACGCCCGGTCTGGGAATCGAAACCGCGATCCTACGACCGCGAGTCCGCTGCCCTAACCACGAGTCCCCGCTCCCCATATATATATATATATATATATAACTTACTATATATATATATATATATATATATAGATATATATATATATATATATATATATTTATATATATATATAATATATATATAATATAGTATATATATATATATATATATATATATATGTATATATATATAATCTATATATATATAATATATGTATATATATAATATATATATATATTATATCTATAAGATATTATTATATATAGATATGTATTATGTATATATATATATATATATATATATATATATATATATTATATAATATATATATATATATATATACGGTGTGTGTGTGTGTGTGTACACACAATCTATCCGTCTATGTATCCATATATCTATACAAGTACATGCATACATATGGGTGGGTGTGCATACGACGTTAACTCGACTTTCCTACACAAACGCTTTATAAATCATTCAACGCTGAACTATCTCGCTGTCTGTGTACAAAGCTCACCTGTGCGGCGTGAGCCAAATGCACTTCGTGAATAGAACAGGTACAATTAGCTTTGTGGATCACAAAGGCTTCTTCCTTGTTACTCCATGATAATATTTCACCAATTGACACTCTTCAAAGAAATCAGTGCGCCAGCACCTGAACTGAAATGTAGTCCGTCATCTAAAAAAAATAAAATCTACGCAGTATTTAATGATGTCAAACGATAAAATTTACTGGCATACATTTTGTGTTTACAAACATGGTTATTTGATAATCATATAACTGCTATCTCCCTCTTTCTCTCTCTCTCTCGCCCTCTCTCTGTCATTTTTGTATGTGTGTGTGGTGTATATATATATATATATATATACATATATATATATACCTCTCTCTCTCTCTCTTTTACTCTTTTACTTGTTTCAGTCATTTGACTGCGGCCATGCTGGAGCACCGCCTTTAATCGAGCAACTCGACACCGGGACTTATTCTTTGTAAGCCCAGTACTTATTCTATCGGTCTCTTTTTGCCGAACCGCTATGTGACGGGGATATAAACACACCAACATCGGTTGTCAAGTAATGCTAAGGGGACAAACACAGACACACAAACATACACGCACACATTATATATATATATATCTATATATATATATATATATATATACGACGGGCTTCTCTCAGTTTCCGTCTACCAAATCCACTCACAAGGCTTTGGTCGGCCCGAGGCTATAGTAGAAGACACTTGCCCAAGTGGGACTGAACCCGGAACCACACAGCCACTCCTGCCCTATATATATATATATATCTATATATATATATATATATATATATATTATATATATATTTTTATATATTTGTATGTATAGAGCAATAAGTAAATGGAGGGGATCAATAGGTAGTATTCATCAACTTTTAGACATATTATGTCAATTTATTTATTTATTTACTAAAATGATAATTATAATATACATACATGTATAACATATGCTTTACGTGTATAATATATAAAATATATAAAGATACCAGTAATTATTAAAATATATAACATACAGCAATAGAAATTGGGAGAATATCTTACAGCTGTTTCAGCCAAGAGGTAAAAATACCTCATTGTACCTTTATCTTTCCAGTGGACTGAAGTAATTAGTAGATGAAATTGAGGTACTTGGGTGTTTCTCTAGGCTTCGTCAGAGATTTTACAAACTACATACGGTTGAGTTATAAATATAAATACACACACATATATACATACTTTTACATATATATACATATACATATATATACATAAATAAATACACCTACACTTAAATATACATGCATATTTGCATGTATATGCAAACGAATTGATTATTATTATTATTATTATTATTATTATTAGATGCATTATATTATTCATGTATTAGATAAAATATAAACAGAGGTATGAGAAAGTTATAAGGGGGGTAATATTGTAATTTATGAAATCAATATATCTCAAAGTTATTTTAGGCATGTAAGAATGAAACTGCATATACATGAGAACACACACACACACACACACACACACACACACACACACACACACACACATATAATATTTCCGTACAAACATACTCATGGGTACATACGTATTAGATGTGTTTATAAGGGATGATTAACGCAGTAGTTCGTATCATTATAATTATATAATATAATTATAACAATAATTATAACACAAACTTATAAATATATTTTCATATAAACATGCGATATGTTTATTTCTCCATTATACACATATACACACATATATAATGTATATATACATATATATAAAATATATATTTACATATGCTTGCCTGGTGCAGAGGTTGCAGGCCGCTTTTCGAGTCATACTCTTAGCACCAAGCAGGCGGCTTGTGGCGGGTCAGCACCTTATTAACTGGGGGCTGCCCAGCTTGAGGTGGGCCGTAGAACCAATAGGACACGGAGGTCCTCCCACCGTCAGAGGTAACCCGTAGCGCCCATATTTACGCCAATCTGAATGGACTTATCACTCTGACTGTTCTCCGTGTTGTTTCTGCAGCTTTTTTACAGCAGCACTGAATGTCCTCTCCAACAAAGATGTCCTCAGGCAAGCAGGAATACCAAGCATGTTTGCACTCCTCACACAAAGCTTATGAGATGGCTTGGGCATGTTAGCCGTATGAAGATGGCAGAATCCCAAGGACATACTCTACGGAGAGCTTGCTAGGGGTACTAGGTCTGGGTAGACCGATCTTACGTTACAAGGATGTTTGCAAAGGGACATGAAGGCCTGCAACATCAATATTAGCGGTTGGGAGGCAGTTTGCCGGCAACTGTGGAGAATGGCGACGTACCGTAAAAGAGGGAATACAAAGGAGTGACAGAGAGAGAGAGAGAGAGAGGAGAAATGGAAAGAAAGGAAGAGAAGTAAACAAGTGACTATGGCACTAACAACCGCCAGGAACAGTCTTCGCTAC
Source organism: Octopus sinensis (assembly GCF_006345805.1). Classification (NCBI taxonomy): domain Eukaryota; kingdom Metazoa; phylum Mollusca; class Cephalopoda; order Octopoda; family Octopodidae; genus Octopus; species Octopus sinensis. The sequence goes on along the minus strand of NW_021824595.1, from coordinate 11,396 downwards.
ATTTGCGGTACCTGCCAGAGGGAGTGTTTGTCCAGGATAGGACTACACAGCCACAGCAGGAAATGTATTAGGACATGAATATATAAAAGCCGCACTAGACTACTTCATGCGCAACTCCATGTCTCCCAGACAGAAAGGATGCCAACCAACCAAATATTACATATATAATATATATTATATATACACATATATTATTATAATATATATATATATATATATATATATATATAGTATATATATATATATATATATATATATATATATCAAAAAGCAATAAGATTCAAGTTAATTTAAATGAATTTACTTGAATATGGTACCTAACTTAGATGCACCAAAAAAAAACTATACTGTTTTAACAATACAGTAATGGGGGGTGATTATAAGCGAGAAAGAAGCAACAAGAATGGATAGGTTTTTAGTACAATCGTTTCATACAAGGACAGGCTTTATTAAAAGTTGTAAAAATTACAGCATATAAACGTGTCCCGTACTCATCAGCTAAAATACATGTGAGTTCTCTAGACATCCTAGTGGTTGAGGCTATACTCATGAAGTAATGTAGATAATTAAGTAACATAAACAGATTTCCAAAGTTCATTAAAGTTCTTTAAAGATGATGTACAGTCTTATCACAGAATTTTAAAAAAGTTCTAATAGCATCACAGAGAAGGTGACCTAATCCATAGAGCACATATGAATTTCCAGAGATATGATGAGGGATTACATACTCACAGAAGACAAATTTATCCATTGTTAATCACAACGAGGTGGGTCTCAATTCCTGCTTATTAGCATTACAGAGAGGGTGAATTAATCCTTTGTATAGATGCACAATTTCCAATGGTGTAGATGTAAGTTCCAGAGAAATGAAGAGGAATTTCATATTCACAGGCGATAAATTTATCAATGGTTGAACACAATGAGGTAGGTATCAATTCTTGTTATATGATTAGGTATTTGCCACATTAATCACATTACTGCTATTTACAAGAGGCTGTAGCTATTTAACTTTTAAAGGCTGAAGGGCTTTCTAGAGAGGCCAAGAATAGAAAGGGAAGGGAATAGAAGAAAAGAGAGAAAATAAAGGAGGAGGGAGCAAAAAAAGGGGGGGGGGAAGGGGACTAAAAGAGAAGAGAAAAGGAAAAAGAGAATAAGAAGAAGAAACAGAAAAAAGAGAAAAGAGGAAGAAATAGTGAAAGAAGGGAAAAAATAAAAATAAAAAAGAGGGTTCTAGTTATACAGACGAATTAGTAGACGGCAAGTCTGGTTTTAATTTACAGGCATCTAGGAACTAGAGGAGAATATTATTCTTTGGCCAGTAAAACAGTTAATTTATTGCTGTTGAAATCAGCTATGAATTTAAAGAGAATCTAAAGAGATAACACAGTCAGGGGTTTAGGGGTCAGATGCTAAAATCAAAAGAAAATACATTAGGAAAATCCAAGTATAATCTTATCAAGAAGTCAATAAAATTTACTTATTTAATTTATTCATTTTATTGTCTTAAGGAGTTGCCGTTATTATTCATACATTGACGGACTACAGGTCAAATCTTAGAAGGTCATTTACAAGGTGTTAGGGGATTGTCTATCATAATGAAGATAATCATATTATCACCGAGGGGGTAGCCTATATTATTTAATTTTGAAATAGAATTATGGGGCTATAGTATCTCATTTATTTTATTAGAGTTATGCTACTTAAATTAGATTAAGTTAGGAATTAAAATAAAAATTACAATTAAGATTTAAAATTAAGAATTTAAAAATTATGAGTTTGAAATTAAATAAAGCCTCAATTAAGCAGTGTATAAGTACTATTCATTTCCCTGTTCTCAAAAAACTGATGCAGATATAGGAAAAAGATAAATAACTGTAGTGTGAGAACTCTTAGTTATCTACTTAAAGCAGTGCTATACTAGTAGAAATCAAGTTATATCTATCTATCTAGTTACGGCTATTCTAATCATTTAAAATATTTAAAGTCTTCAATTTAGCGTGGACACAAACTTGACCTAGTTCGATATGATTATTCAATAAGTTTCTATTGTTTTCTATGCTTTAGAATTTCATACGTCTCCATGGAGCATAGTTGGCAACCAACCCTACTATTTTTATACGGCATTGCTCTCCTAACTATTTCCCAATTAAGGTTATAATTTTTATTATTATTTTTGAGTTCCCAAATTTTGTTTGAAAGTGTGGTGGTACCAGCTTTATGACGTAATTTAAAAGACGAGATGTGATTTCTAACTCTGGCTAGAAAATTAATTGTACATCCAACGTAAAGATATTTGTTATTCTCCGTGGATATGGTACATTTATAGATTACATTATTTTCCCCACATAGACCAGGTGCCGGGCATTTTGATTTATTCTACACTTACACACAGGAGGAGCAACTTCAGGCTTTGGATTATTCTTGGGTAGATTTCTTAGGTTCCTATTATTTTGATTATCATTTCTATAGTTGGTGCTGATATCTAAAGTATTGCTATTATTTATTGATCCTTCAGCTTCATCATTTAGGTTTAAAGTCCTACCATGATTTCTTATATATTGGTAATGTTACTATTATTGTTAGTCCTTTTATCCGACTGCATATTGCTGTTATAAATATCACTGATATTTTCATTCTCTTATTTTCTCCATTAGCCTTATATCTGTATTTCTATTATTAACATTATTACTTCTATTAATATCGGCATTGTTATTATTACTATTAATGTTAATGTTATTAGTCATTCTGTGGTTACTAATTTCACCTATGTTTGATAGTTACTATTGTTTTTTTTTATGTTGGTAGTATTATTATAATTGCTATGGTATTCATGCTGATATATTATTTTTATTTCTATCTTTCCTGGCTAGTTTAATGTTTTTATTATTAATCTTAGCTATTAAAGTGGACATATTTGGGAGGGTTGAATAAGAAATCCTAACTGTTTTCCTAGATATAATTCTATGATATCTATGAGAGATAGGGAAATTTTTTTCCAGAATTACTTTGAATTGTTCTGTATATCCGATTGTATCGCACAGTTGAAAGGGATATTCAGCCATAATATATCTTTTTTATTAAATTTAGGGTTCGTAGAATTACTACTATTCATCTCACCGGAGTTATTGTATTTATTACCATTATTTTTATTTTTATTTGTGTGCATCTTAGGTTTATCTACTTCAATATTATCCGAGTTACCTATGTTCTGGTCAATGCTTCTATTTGAATTGTTGGGCCTGTACGCTAGATTAGCGTTTACCATTAATTTAATTCTACTTTTATTTCGGGCTTGGTCTGTATTGCTGCTTATGTGATTACTGATAACTTCATTATTAGGAATACGTGAGTTCCCCTTATCAACGAATGTAATCTTTTGGTTGTATCCAGCCTTAGTTAACGCCTCATTATAATGCTCAGAATGGGAGTTAAATATATCCTTATTGGATGATAATTTTGAAATTCTTAATGAAATATTTCTTACTAAAGATTATATTGGGGGATGATTTGATAATTTATTTACGTAATCGTGATTTCGCCTTCCTTTCTAAATGGGTAATGTAGCTTGGAGTTAAGGTCTAGCGTAATATCTAGGAAGTTAACTATTTTAGTGCCCGGTTCATACGTTATACCGAGGTTGTTGAATCCTTAAGAACTTATTAATTTTCTTTCTAATCCTTTCTATAACAGATTTATTATTACTAGGGATAACAAACAAGAGCATCATCCCTATATAGACCCCCCTGTATTTTGGTATATCCTTGCTTATGCATTTTAATAGATATGCGCCCACTAGGTTGGTTACCTCAGCCGAATCACTGGAACCCATTGGTATATCAAAAAAATTAGGTGTATCTGCTCTAGTCCATAATTTATCTTCAAATTCTATAAATGTCTTCCTAGCCAGTAGCACAATATTGATTTCTTCTCTAGATATGGGGGAGCGATTCATGGCAAATATTAGTGATTTGTTGAGTAAGATAGGGGAAATACTTGAGTAATAACTATTAATATCGAACTGAATAAAGGACAGACACTACAGTATTAGAGAGTTAAACCATTTTAGAACTTCATCCGTACTTAGCCATAGGTTTAAGGGGAGAAGAGGGGTTATTTGGGGTAGAACACTATCCAGGATAGATTTACTAAGTCGGCCAATGTCCGACTTAGTTGGACAGATCAGCCTTACCGAAGGGTTTTCCAAGAAGTTCTTTTTGTGGTCTTTAAGGTTGATCCTGGGCTCACACGGTTTAAGTGGCTCCGTTCTATCCGTTAAATTTAGTTTCTCCATGATCTCTTTCATTTCCATGTTTACTTTTTTCAAGTTGTTCTTAGTCGTAATTTTATATTTGGAGTTTAGTTCCTTCCTAATTAATTTGCTATAAATTTAAAATTCTTAAAATTTTTAAATTCTGTGATAAGACTGTACATCATCTTTAATGAACTTTGGAAATCTGTTTATGTTACTTAATTATCTACATTACTTCATGAGTATAGCCTCAACCACTAGGATGTCTAGAGAACTCACATGTATTTTAGCTGATGAGTACGGGACACGTTTATATGCTGTAATTTGTCCTTGTATGAAACGATTGTACTAAAAACCTATCCATTCTTGTTGCTTCTTTCTCGCGTATATATATATATATATATATAAATGATATATGAATATATATATATATATATATTATATATATAATATATATATATATATTATATATATATATATATATATATAGTATGTATATAGACATATATAATGCATATGTGTGTGTGTGTATATCATCATCATCATCATCATTTAACGTCCGTTTTCCATGCTGGCATGGGTTGGACGGTTTTGACTGAGGGCTGGCGAACCAGATGGCTGCACCAGGCTCCAGTCTTGATCTGGCAGAGTTTCTTCAGCTGGATGCCCTTCCTAACGCCAACCACTCCAAGAGTGTAGTGGGTGCTTTTTACGTGCCACCTGTATATGTATATATGTATATATATATATATATATATATATATATATATATATATATATATATATATATATATATATATATATATATATATACACACACACACACACACGATCCAATTACAGCAACATTAGTCCTAAACCAGGACTGCCATGTTATGTTGGCAAACAATCTTTACTACAAAGTACTGTTGCTGAATATCTCACGTTGTGAGATTAAAAAAAAAATTTTATAATCGTTCCTGCTTGTTATTCTTTCAACTCGTCTTTCTGTTTGTCTTACTTTGAACATGGATTCATCGTAAATTGATTTTTTTATCTTCTTACTCAAGTCATATGACTGGTACCACATGAAAAACAGCCAGTGGTACTCTGTGTAGTGGTTGGCGAAAGGAAGGGGCATCCAGCCGTAGATACCTATTTCTTTACTACCCACAAGGAGCTAAACACAGAGGGGACAAACAAGGACAGACAAACTGATTAAGTCGATTATATCGACCCTGTGTGTAACTGGTACTTATTTAATCGACTCCGAAAGGATGAAAGGCAAAGTTGACCTCAGCGGAATTTGAACTCAGAACGTAACGGCAGACGAAATACCACAAAGCTTTTCGCCCGGCGTGCCAACGGTTCTGCCAGCTTGCCGCCTTATCTAGCTGTAGATACCATGCCTAAACACATGGCAGAGATTAACATAATCTTCGGCCCACTTGCGTAGCTAGGGTGGGGGTGGGGACACTTTTGAGTCTGCTGTAGACAATATGTGTTTTTTGTGGGGTCCGGGGTCGGCAAATGGAAGGGTCTCCCCGGGTGGCACACACCCTAACTACGTTAGTGCTTAGAGATGAACATAAGATCCCGTCAAACCGTCCAGCTCATGCCGGCACGTAAGGTGGACGTTAAATATTGATGATGCTGATGATGATGATGACGATATGTATGTATGTATGTTTGTATGTATGTATGCTTGTCCTCCCGTCTCGGGATCTTTCCTTCTCCTATGTTTCTGACGAAGAGCTCCGCTCGAAACGTCAAACCCTCCTTCTTCCCTTCTTTCCTGAGCGTCCAATAATACTTATTTGTTCCACATCCTTGCGTTGTGTCTTTTTGTTTTCTTGTTTGGATTAACTTTATATATATATATATATATATATATATATATATATATATATATATATATATATATATATATATATATATATATATATATATATAATTAAGGGTTAAGGGTTAAGGGTTAAGCAACAAGTTGCAACAAGTTGCTTAACCATATACCGAAAATTTTGAAATAGCAGCCAAAGACAGCTTATTCCTTTTAACTACAGATATTACTCTACAGATAACAATACTTGTAACTCACATAGGCAAAAGAAGAAGAATAACGAAATCAAACAGTCTTCGATTAATTGTGGACGCGTTTCTGGGTTAGAATTATACAAATTCACTCCTGTCATCAGCACAATAATTCGATAATTAATAAGTTAGGAAATATATATATGTGTGTGTGTGTGTACGCAGGGCCGGATTAAGACCCATCGAGGCTCTAAGCACTTAAAAGATTTTGGTGCCTCCATATAAGATTATGTAATTCAAAATACAAAAAAAATAACAAACCATAAAATAAATTTTTATTTTTCAAAACGAAACAAAACAGTAAGAGGAGGAAATAATGTTTATTTTTGTCTCCTTCTCCTTTATTCAGATTTGAAAAGTTTCCTCCTACTTTTCTGAATTGCAAAGTCTTTGAATCAGATCCTCAAAATTAATCTTAGGTAACACATCTGCATCTATACTTAGTAGAGACAAAGGCATCCCGAATATTATTTTAGCAAGTTTAAAGCGATTTCTTTTGTGCCGTCAACCATTTACAATTTCTGTGATGCCCCCCCCCCCACCACCACCACCACCACACTTGGTGCCCTAAGCACGTTCTTATTTTGCTTGATGGTTAATCCAGCGCTGTATGTACGTACAAACGTATGTCAAAACGCACGTACATACGTATGTATGTACGTATATACATGCGTATATATGCATGAATGTATGTATGTATGTATCCTTAGCCACATCATCATTTTAACGACCATGTTTTCCGCGCTTGCCTTGAGGGATATTCCATGGACGGATGCTCATCTCTTTCCAAGCAAGATAATATTGTCGAATATATATGTTGGCGTGACTTTGTGGTTAGTAGCTTGCTTACCAACCACATCGTTCGGGGTTCGGTCCCACATATTTATACATGTATCTATGTGTTTGTGTCTGTATTCGTCTCTCCACCACCGCTTGACAACCGGTGCTGGTGTGTTTACGTCCCTGTAACTTATCGGTTCGGCAAAAGACACCGATAGAATAAGTACTAGGCTTACACAGAATAAGTCCTGGGTGTCGATTTGTTCGACTAAAGGCGGTGCTCCATCATGGCCTCAGTCAAATGACTGAAACAAGTAAAAGAATGTGGGTGTGTGTATGTGTGAAGGCGCAATGGCTCAGTGATTAGGGCAGCGGACTCGCGTTTTCGATTCCCAGACCGGGCGTTCTGAGTGTTTATTCAGCGAAAACACTTAAAGCTCCACGTGGATCCGGCAGGGGTTGGTGGAGAACCCTGCTGTACTCTTTCACTACAACTTCCTCTCACTCTTTTTTTGTCACACTCTGTTGAGGGTACATGTATCTGTGGAGTGCTCAGCCACTTGCACGTTAATTTCACTTACTTGTTTCCTACATGTACAATTTTTGTAACGCCTATTACAAAATGGAACACGAGTAATGGTGGATAATAATACCAAATTTTTTTTTCCAGTTTCCTGTTTCTAAATCATTACTCGGCTGAAAATATTTCTTTCCCATAGATACCTCACACAAATATAACATCTGGGTACGGATTTGAACACTGGACTAAGCAGATATCTTTCGAAAGGACACACCTTGCATTCGAAATATATCTAGATCATTATACGTCGTTTTTTGGGGGGGAGGGCTGAACCTAGTTTCCAAGATTCTTTACGTGAATTCGTGTACTGAAACAATTTTTGCTGTGTCTAGGGTGGGTCATTATGCCAATATATAATTAACATACAGGGGCGGCGAGCTGGCAGAAACGTTAGCACGCCGGGCGAAATGCGTAGCCGTATTTCGTCTGCCGTTACATTCTGAGTTCAAATTCCGCCGAGGTCGACTTTGCCTTTCATCCTTTCGGGCTCGATTGAATAAGTACCAGTTACGCACTGGGGTCGATTATATCCATTTGTCTTAATCCATTTGTCTGTCCTTGTTTGTCCTCTGTGTTTAGCCCCTTGTGGGTAGAAAAGAAATAGGTATTTCGTCTGCCGTCACGTTCTGAGTTCAAATTCCGCTGAGGTCAACTTTGCCTTTCATCCTTTCGGGTCGATTAAATAAGTACCAGTTACGCACTGAGGTCGATATAATCGACCTAATCCGTTTGTATGTCCTTGTTTGTCCTCTCTGTGTTTAGCCCCTTGTGGGTAGTAAAGAAATAGGTATTTCGTCTGTCTTTATATTCTGAGTTCAAATTCCGCTGAGGTCGACTTTGCCTTTCATCCTTTCGGAGTCGATAAATTAAGTACCAGTTACGGAATGGGGTCGATGTTATCGACTTAATCCGTTTGTCTGTCCTTGTCTGTCCAGTCTATGCGGGCAATAAAGAAATAAATATTATTAACACACGTACTGGTTCAGTTCTACACCTACTTTATTTATTGATGAGTTGGTTAAATATCTGTCCATCTAATCGATCGTGTAACATGATTTAACACTCAGCTGTTTCCCATTTTTTTTTTCTTTCGTTGTCATTCGCAACTGCAAATGTGCGCGCGCGCACACACACACACACACAGACTTAACATACACACATATTGTTTACATACATCTCTCTTTACTCTTTACTCTTTTACTCTTTTACTCGTTTCA
>NW_021824594.1:7500-18038 GCF_006345805.1 Octopus sinensis | reverse complement strand
TCAGGAGAAAATTAAAAACATTTGTAAATGGTAAATGTTTTTTAATTTTCTCCTGATTTACGGAATTAATGTTATTTTGCGGTTGAAGCTTTTTGGCTGTTATTTCTAGTGGGTGAATGGCCTATTATGGCCGTTCCTTGATTGTGATATTGAACTTAAAAATGGTTTATGACTATTTAATTTTTTCCCACTAGGCCGCTGGGGGCAAAAGAATTCTACAAAATTTTTTTTGCCTCCCTATATTGATTAATTATATATATATATATATATATATATGTATGTATATATACATACATATATACAATGGGCTTCTTTCAGTTTCCGTCTACCAAATCCACCCACAATGCTTTGGTCAGCCCAAGTCTATAGTAGAAGACACTTATTCAATCGGTCAATTTTGCCGAACCGCTAAGTCATGGGGACGTAAACACACCAGCATCGGTTGTCAAGTGATGTTGAGGTGGACAAACACATACACACCAACACGCATGTACCTAAATATAGTTTTAATAATGCTTATTAACTACTAAAGTAAACGACAGATTATAAACTAAACCAGACACAATGCATTCCAGTATAAGTGAGTCAGGGGCCTTCAAGGGTTTAAACGCTGTTCTGTCATTGAAAGTTCTTGAACTACAGGAAATATCTGAGTGGACTGAAAGGAGTGTACTGCTGTGGTAGTCGACACTTCACTGATAGATCCATACACACACACACACACGTGTATGTACTTATACATGTTTGTATGTATATAAATGTGTACGTGTATGTGTGTGTGTGTATATATATTCTATGATTTCTTTTATTTTTCTCTTACTTGTTTCAGTCATTTGACTGCGGCCATGCTGGAGCACCACCTATAGCCAGGCAAATCGAACCCAGGACTTATTCTTTGGAAGGATGGTACTTATTCCATCAGTCTCTTTTGCCGAACCACTAGGTTACGAGGACGTAAACACACCAGCATTTGCTGAACCGTTAAGTTACGGGAACGTAAACACACCAGCATCGGTTGTCAAACAATGTTGAGAGGACAAAAACAGACACACACATACATATAAATATATATATATACATATATATACACATACATACAACGGGCTTCTTTCAGTTTCCGTCTTCCAAATCCACCCACAAGGCTTTGGTCGGCCCGAGGCTATAGTAGGAGACACTTGCCCAAGGTGCCACACAGTGGTACTGAACCCAGAACCATGTGGTTGGTAAGCAAGTTACTTACCACACAGCCACTCATGGGCCTTCTTTAAATTGCTTCAGTCATTTGACTGCAGCCATGCTGGAGCACCACCTATAGTCAGGCAAATCGACCCCAGGGCTTATTCTTTGTAAGCCTAGTACTTATTCAATTGGTATCATTTGCCGAACCGCTAAGTTACGGGGACATAAACACACCAGCATTGGTTGTCAAGCAATGTTGAGGGGACAAACACAGACACATAAACATATACACACATACATACATACATATATATATATATATATATATATATATAATATATATATACACACACATACGTACATACATATATACAATGGGCTTCTTTCAGTTTCCATCTACCAAATTCACTCACAAGGTTTAGGTTGGCCCGAGGCTATAGTAGAAGACACTTGCCCAATGTGCCACGCAGTGGGACTGAACCCGGGACCATGTGGTTGGTAAGCAAGCTACTTACCACACAGCCACTCTTTTATTTGCTTCAGTCATTTGACTGCAGCCATGCTGGAGCACCACCTTTAGCAAATCGACCCCAGAACTTATTCTTTGTAAGGCTAGTACTTATTCTATCGGTCCCTTTTGCCTAACCGCTAAGTTACGGGGACATAAACACACCAGCATCGGTTCTCAAGCAATGTTGGGGGGACAACACAGACACATAAACATATACACACATACATATATATATAATATATATATATATATATATACATATATATATATATATATATATATATATATACCTACATACATATATACAATGGGCTTCTTTCAGTTTCCGTCTACCAAATCCACCCACAATGCTTTGGTCAGCCCAAGTCTATAGTAGAAGACACTTATTCAATCGGTCAATTTTGCCGAACCGCTAAGTCATGGGGACGTAAACACACCAGCATCGGTTGTCAAGTGATGTTGGGGTGGACAAACACATACACACCAACACGCATGTACCTAAATATAGTTTTAATAATGCTTATTAACTACTAAAGTAAACGACAGATTATAAACTAAACCAGACACAATGCATTCCAGTATAAGTGAGTCAAAGGCCTTCAAGGGTTTAAACGCTGTTCTGTCATTGAAAGTTCTTGAACTACAGGAAATATCTGAGTGGACTGAAAGGAGTGTACTGCTGTGGTAGTCGACACTTCACTGATAGATCCATACATACACACACACACGTGTATGTACTTATACATGTTTGTATGTATATAAATGTGTACGTGTGTGTGTGTGTGTGTATATATATTCTATGATTTCTTTTATTTTTCTCTTGTTTCAGTCATTTGACTGCGCCATGCTGGAGCACCACCTATAGTCATGCAAATCGAACCCAGGACTTATTCTTTGGAAGGCTAGTACTTATTCTATCGGTCTCTTTTGCCAAACCGTCAAGTTGCAGGAACGTAACCACACCAGCATCGGTTGTCAAGCGATGTTTGGGGGACAAAAACAGACACACACATTCATATATATATATATATATACATATATATACACATACATACAATGGGCTTCTTTCAGTTTCCATCTTCCAAATCCACTCACAAGGATTTGGTCGGCCCGAGGCTATAGTAGAAGACACTTGCCCAAGGTGCCACGCAGTGGGACGGAATCCGGAACCATGTGGTTGGTAAGCAAGCTATTTACCACACAGCCACTCTTGGGCCTTCTATTACTTGCTTCAGTCATTTGACTGCAGCCAAGCTGGAGCACCACCTATAGTCAGGCAAATCGACCCCAGGATGTATTCTTTGTAAGCCTAGTACTTATTCTATCATTCTCTTTTGCCGAACCACTAAGTTATGGGGACATAAACACACTAGCATCGGTTCTCAAGCAATGTTGGGGGGACAAAAACAGACGTACATATATATACACACATATATATATACATACATACAACGGGCTTCTTTCAGTTTCCGTCTTCCAAATCCACGCACAAGGCTTTGGTCGACCCGAGGCTATAGTAGAAGACACTTGCCCAAGGTGACATGCAGTGGGAATGAACCCGAACCATGTGGTTGGTAAGCAAGCTACTTACCACACAGCCACTCATGGGCCTTCTTTAAATTGCTTCAGTCATTTGACTGCAACCATGCTGGAGCACCACCTTTAGCAAATCGACCCCAGAACTTATTCTTTGTAAGCCTAGTACTTATTCTATCGGTCTCTTTTGATGAACCGCTAAGTTACGGGGACGAAATCACACCAGCATCGGTTCTCAAGCAACGTTGGGGGACAAACACAGACACATAAACATATACACACATGCATTATATATATATATAATATATATATATCTATATATATATATATAATGTATGTATATATACATACATATATACAATGGGCTTCTTCAGTTTCCGTCTACCAATCCACCCACAAGGCTTTGGTCAGCCCAAGGCTATAGTAGAAGACACTTATTCAATCGGTCAATCTTGCCGAACCGCTAAGTTACGGGAACGTAAACACACTAGCATTGGTTCTCAAGCAATGTTGAGGGGACAAAAACATACACACACATTCATATATATACACAAACATATATATATATATATACATATATATACACATACATACAATGGGCTTCTTTTAGTTTCTGTCTTCCAAATCCACTCACAAGGCTTTGGTCAGCCCGAGGCTATAGTAGAAGACACTTTCCCAAGGTGCCACGCAGTGGGACTGAACCCAGAACCATGTGGTTGGTAAGCAAGCTATTTACCACACAGCCACTCCTGGGCCTTCTATTACTTGCTTCAGTCATTTGACTGCAGCCAAGCTGGAGCACCACCTATAGTCAGGCAAATCGACCCCAGGGCTTATTCTTTGTAAGCCTAGTACTTATTCTATCGGTCTCTTTTGCCGAACCGCTAAGTTACGGGGACATAAACACACTAGCATCGGTTCTCAAGCAATGTTGGGGGGACAAACACAGACACACAAATATATATATATATATACATATATACGACAGGTTTCTTTCAGTTTCCCTCTACCAAATCCACTCACAAGGCATTGGTCGGCCCGGGGCTATAGCAGAAGACACTTGCCCAAGATGCCACGCAGTGGGACTGAACCCGCAACCATGTGGTTTGTTAGCAAGCTACTTACCACACAGCCATTCCTGCGCTTATATATATATGTGTGTGTGTGTGTGTGTGAGTGTGTGAGGGCGCAATGGCCCAGTGGTTAGGGCAGCGGACTCGTGGTCGTAGGGTCGCGGTTTCGATTCCCAGATCGGGCATTGTGAGTGTTTATTGAGCGAAAACACCTAAAGCTCCACGAGGCTCCGGCAGGGGGTGGTGGCGATCCCTGCTGTACTCTTTCACCACAACTTTCTCTCACTCTTTCTTCTGTTGGCCTGCTCGCTTAGCCAGTGGGGTGGTGTCATATGAAGGCTAAAACAATGTGAAGCGTATTGTGACCAGCGATGTGTAGCAACATCTGATAGCCTGGTCAGTCACGGTGATACATATCTCTCTATATATAAACGGCAGTTTGTCTGTCTGCGTGTCTGTGTGTCTGTTAGGTTGTACCCTCACCCTGACCACGGCTTTCAACCGATTCTGATGAAACTTGACACACACATAGCCCAATGTCATAATTCAAAACTAACGCAGCGACAATTTTGAAAAGTTTCCCCAGTTCTGAAAAAATCGATAAATTCGACATGGGGTCGAGAATCAGAAACACAAACCACAGACTGTCTAGGGGACGCAACTCGACCTTTTTAACTCTCAAAAAAATTTACAATACTTTTTTTTTCCATTTTTTTGCTATTTTTTGGCTATAACTCTCTAAAAATGCTTTATAGTTATTTCCCTTACAAACCCGAGCAACGCCGGGCGATATTGCTAGTATATATATATAAACATTACTGATGTCACATACTCGATGTACGTGGTTTATTTAAGTGCTTGTTAGCTGTGAGATTTACCCAGAGAAAATTCCTTTCAAAATGATGAATATAAAAAAAAAAAAACACATACTTCAAATCAAGCAAAAGAAATCCTCCCCCAGAAGGGTAGATATGAATATTTCAGCTGACCAGCAACACACACTTGAGTCACCATCAAATTTGATTTTCTTTCACTTGAGCAATGCTCTCACATTCTATGCTGTCTGTATAAATATCTCAGACCAGTGATTTGAATTTGTTTTAAGGGTGGCTCAAGTATCCGGTGCTGAAGAGCTGAAATAACAGCAAAATATCAACATCCACTGTTCACATTCACTCACAGAGTGAGTCGTTTCATCTTTCTTTTTAATCTTTTACTTGTTTTAGTCAGCAGACAGTGGTCATGCTGGAGCACCATCTTGAAGGATTTTAGTCAAATGATTTGACCGCAGTACCTATTTCTTTTGAAACCTGGTACTTGTTTTACTGGTCTCTTTTGCTGAACTGCTAAGTTATAGGGATTTAGACATGCCATACCAGTAATCAAGCGGTGACATGGGACAAACACAGATATAAAAATACACACACACAGTGGGCTTCTTTCAGTTTCCGTCTACCAAATCCTCCCTCAAGGCTTTGATTGAGCTGAGATTTATAATGGTAGAAACTTGCCTAAGGTGCCACACAGTGGGACTGAACCTGGAACCATGTGTTTGGGAAACAAACTTCTTACTACACAGTCATGTCTGCAATACATATGTACATACATATTTTTTTTTTTTTAGGAGCACTCCGTCGGTTGCGACGATGAGGGTCCCAGCTGATACGATCAACGGAACAGCTTGCTCGTGATATTAACGTGCAAGTGGCTGAGCACTCCACAGACACGTGTACCTTTAACGTAGTTCTCGAGGAGATTCAGCGTGACACAGAGTGTGACAAGGCTGGCCCTTTGAAATACAGGTACAACAGAAACAGGAAGTAAGAGTGAGAGAAAGTTGTGGTGAAAGAGTACAGCAGGGTTTACCACCATCCCCTGCCGGAGCCTCATGGAGCTTTAGGTGTTTTTGCTCAATAAACACTCACAATGCCCGATCTGGGAATCGAAACCACGATCCTCCGACCGCGAGTCCGCTACCCTAACCACTGGGCCATTGCGCCTATACACATACATATTACACACACACACAGATGTCACTCTATCCAGATTACAAGTTGAGGATTATACCTGTAATCATTGGGGCACTGGGATATGTAACACACTGCCTAAATACCAATCTTGAGAAATAAGGTTTCTCAAAACCAGAAAGGAGAAAGCTGATTTGAAGACTACAGATCCAAGCCTTCACCAGAACTGAAAAAAATTTGTAAAACTTCCCAGAAGTTTATCATTTAAGTATATATGAACATGTCAAGACATGCAAGACATACATATTACACACACACACAGTGTCACTCTATCCAGATTACAAGTTGAGGATTATACCTGTAATCATTGGGGCACTGGGATATGTAACACACTGCCTAAATACCAATCTTGAGAAATAAGGCTTCTCAAAACCAGAAAGGAGAAAGCTGATTTGAAGACTACAGATCCAAGCCTTCACCAGAACTGAAAAAAATTTGTAAAACTTCCCAGAAGTTTATCATTTAAATATATATGAACATGTCAAGACATGCAACTATATGCATGAGAATACATACATAAAACATACATACAAATCTGCACATACACATACATGCATACAAAAATACCCTGTAGTTGATGTTGAAATTCCAATGAAGGAGCCTTGGATTTAGGTTAGAAAGTGGCTCTTTTTGGACAAGAAATTTTGGAATAAAGCTGAATAATAATATACATACATACATACATGCATGGAGTGGCTGTGTGGTAAGTAGCTTGCTTACCAACCACATGGTCTGGGTTCAGTGCCACTGCATGGCACCTTGGGCAAGTGTCTTCTACTATAGCCTTGGGCCAACCAAAGCCTTGTGAGTGGATTTGGTAGACGGAAACTGAAAGAAGCCTGTTGCATATATATATATGTGTGTGTGTGTTTGTGTGTCTGTGTTTGTCCCCCTAGCATTGCTTGACAACCGATGCTGGTGTGTTTATGTCCCCGTTACTGAGCGGTTCGGCAAAAGAGACCGATAGAATAAGTACTGGGCTTACAAAAGAATAAGTCCCGGTGTCGAGTTGCTCGATTAAAGGCGGTGCTCCAGCATGGCCGCAGTCAAATGACTGAAACAAGTAAAAGAGTAAAGAGTAAGAGCGTAAGCATACAAAAATACCTTGTTATTGATGTTGAAATTCCAATGTAGCCCTTGTGCCCCGAGCTATTAGGGTGCTACGAGCACCATCCGAGTGTGATCGTTGCCAGAACGGCTAACTAGCTTCTGTGCCAGTGGCACGTTAAAGGCACCATTCGAACATGATCGTTACCAGCGTCGCCTTACTGGCACCTGTGCCGGTGGCATGTGTAAAATGATTCGAGCGAGGTCATTGCCAGTACCCCCTGACTGACCCTCGTGGTATGTAAAAAGCACCCACTACACTTTTGGAGTGGTTGGCATTAGGAAGGGCATCCAGCTGTAGAAACTCTGCCAGATCAAGACTGGAGCCTGGTGCAGCCATCTGGTTCGCCAGCCCTCAGTCAAAATCGTCCAACCCATGCTAGCATAGAATTAGGACGTTAAACGATGATGATGATGAGCCTTGGGACTCAATTAGAAACTGGTTCTTTCGCTATTGGCAAGAAATCTTGAAATAAAACTGAATAACATGCATACATACATAAACACACACTTATACATACATTCCAATCTACTCTTCTACTTGTTTCAGTCATTTGACTGCGGCCATGCTGGAGCACCGACTTTAGTCGGGACTTATTCTTTGTAAGCCCAGTACTTATTCTATCGGTCTCTTTTGCCAAACTGCTAAGTGACAGGGACATAAACACACCAGCATCGGTTGTCAAGCAATGCTAGGGGGACAAACACAGACACATATACATATATATACATATATACGACAGGCTTCTTTCAGTTTCCGTCTACCAAATCCACTCACAAGGCATTGGTCGGCCCGGGGCTATAGCAGTAGACACTTGCCCAAGATGCCATGCAGTGGGACTGAACCCGGAACCATGTGGTTGGTTAGCAAGCTACTTACCACACAGCCACTCCTGCACCTATATTATATTTGTTAGCATTAAATTTGTTTGCAAGAACAAGGTTCACTAATACAATACTTATTACTAGATATCAATATAGATAGATAATATATACATGTTGTGTGTGTGAGTGCATGTGAGTGTGTGTATATGAATGTTTTAAAGGTTATTTGGGTTTCGATTAAGAATACATCAATTGAACAACAAATTAAGATCTAGATTATTGGGTTGTGTCTATATGTATTTGATGGTGGTGGTGGTGATGGTTGTGGCTAGGCAGTATTGGTGGTGGGGTATTGATAGACTCAATGATATAAAACCCATAAAAAACCATCAGAGACTCTGCCCCCAACTCTGCTACCATGCGAACAAAACACAAGGGTGTTTGGAAGATGTGGTATCCAGGATGGTGGTGGATTAGTATCAAAGACTTGAAGATTCAGTAGGTGGAAAGATTTTTAGGACGTTGGATATATAAGTGTGTGTATGTATGTATATAGAAATACATATGTGTGTGTGCATATATATATACATATATATATATATATAAATATGCACATATATATACATACATCCATGTGTATATATATATATATGTGTATATATATATATATATATATATATATATATATATGCAGACACACACACACACAAATTATATATATACATACAGACACACACGTATATATATATTTATACATGGACATACACAAATCAGCTAAAGAAAAAATTTAGTGTACTTAAGATTTGTGTATATATTTATACATACATATATATATATGTGTATATATTTATATGCATATATATATATATATTTTAATATATATATACTCAGACACTCACTCTGAGGTCTATAAAAATCCATCTATGAATATATATATATATATATATATCATCATCATCATCGTTTATATGTATACACACATACATGTATGTATGTATATATATATGTGTGTATATACATATACATATATATATACACATATATGGACACGGACACACACACATACACATATATGGACATATGCATATATATATAAACATACACACACACATACACACATGAATAAACGTACACATACACACATGTTACTTCAGCTTTTATTATACAGTTCTCCAATACAAATATGGTCAATGGGGGAAAGCTTTTGGGGATGTTTCTCTCCCTGCCACTCGTGTCTTCTGCTGTTCATAGAAACAACAGAACCATTGATCTCAATTCACTGGTTTCAAAATAGTTTTTAGGATTCCACCCTCATCTCACCATCACCATCACATTCCTCTCTTGTAGCTTTCTTCTTACAAACATCATTCTTCTTCTTCTTCCATTTCTTCTTCTTCTTTTTCCATTTTTTCTTCTTCTTCCTCTTCTTCTTCTTCGTCTCCATCTTTTTCTTCTTCGTCTCCTTCTTCTTCGTCTCCTTCTTCGGTTCCTTCTTCTTCATCTCCTTCTTCTTCGTTTCCTTCTTCTTCTTCTTCGTCTCCTTCTTCTTTTTCTCCTTCTTCTTCATCTCCTTCTCTTTCTTCTTCTTCTTCATCCAATTCTTCTTCTTCTTCATCATCCCCTCCTTCTTCGTCTCCTCCTTCTCCTTCTTCTTCTTCATTTACCTCACTTCACTTCTTCAACATACAAATATTCATGCAAGTGTATATATATATAATATATATATATAAAATACATACACACATATATATATATATATATATATTGGTATGCACACAGTATATCCTTGTCTGTCTCTATATATGTATATACACACACACACATGTATATATACATGTGTATATATATATATATATTTCCATATATCAATATATATTATGTATAGGTTTATAAATACACATATACAGTTATTCACATACACACACACATATTCACACATACAAACTACACACACACACATCCTGAAATCTTCATCCCTGCTAATTAAATGTTTTGTATTCATGTTACCCTTGTGGCCAATAAAGAATATATTCATGTCTCAGCCACCACTACCACCAACACTTCTACTAACACAGGTACCACTTCTACTACTACTACCGAAACAACCATGAAACGACATCAACGATGGCCCTCGTTACCCCACCACCATCATCAACCACTACTTCTACTACTACTACTACTACTACTACTACTAGTATCAATACTACCACCAGCACCAGCACCATATGACAACCACCACCATCAGTAACTCTACTACTACTACTAATAATAATAATAATA
>NW_021824594.1:0-5000 GCF_006345805.1 Octopus sinensis | reverse complement strand
TGAGTGGTGATGATGAATGGTGATGATGATGGTGATGATGATGAGAGTGATGGTGATGATGATGATGGCGATGATGGTGATGATGATGTGATGGATTGAGTGGTGATGTTGATGATGGCGATGATGATGGTGATGATGATGATGTTGATTATGGTGATGATGATGGTGATATGATGGTGATGTTGATGGTGGTGATGATGAGGGATTATGGTGATGATGATTAGGTGATGATGATGGTGGATGTTGATGGTGATGATGATGGTTGTTGATGGTGATGATGATGATGGTGATGATGGCGATGATGATGGTGATGATGATGGTGATGATGATGATGATGTTGATGGTGATGATGATGATGGTGATGATGGTGATGATGATGGTGATGATGATGGCGATGATGATGGTGATGATGATGTTGATGGTGATGATGATGATGGTGATGATGGCGATGATGATGGTGATGATGATGGTGATGATGATGATGATGTTGATGGTGATGATGATGATGGTGATGATGGTGATGATGATGGTGATGATGATGGCGATGATGATGGTGATGATGATGATGATGTTGATGGTGATGATGATGATGTTGATGATGGTGATGATGATGATGGTGATGATGATGGTGATGCTGATGATGATGATGATGATGATGATGGTGAGGATGATGATTTTCATCTTTTCCCTAATCCTGTGTCAATATATATAAATTTTAGAATCAGTTAGGTGTAGTTAAGCGTTTAAATATTTAATTAACCTTCATGTTAATAGTTTATTGTTAAAAATAGGTATTACAAACTATTAATTCGATTAGTGGGTGAACAAAGAATGTCCCTATTGTATCCTAACAAATGAAAATGCATCTAAGTAAAAGAAATGAGTTGATCAGAAAAGTAGGGATTAGTCCCAGTTCCCATTTAACATTGCACTGTTGCATGTCCTATCTCCTTTTTTCCTGTTCAGTTCCTGTCTTTATGCCCAACCCATCATTTATTACTAAAGATAGGTATTACAAACTATTAATATGATTACTGGGTGAACAAGGAATGTCCCTATTTTATCCTAACAAATGAAAATGTAAAGTATACAAGCCATCTCAATATGGCTAACCACTAAGGGTGGGTGTTACTGTAGCTTGTAGCCCCAGATCATCATCTCCAGCTGGCTTTAGGCACACTTTCTGTTGCCTTATGGTATTTGCAAAGGGAGGTCATCCCTCTCTTGTAAACCTAAGTGATATGCATGGACTGCAGTTCCCAGGTATTTGCCTGTCTTCGGCGTACGGTAATCACTGGTTTACGAAAATGAAAATGCATCTGAGTAAAAGAAATGAGTTGACCAGAAAAGTAGGGGTTATTCCCAGTTCCCGTTTACCATTACACTGTTCCATGCATATTCTCTCTTTTTATTTTTTTTACTCTTTTACTTGTTTCAGTCATTTGACTGCGGCCATGCTGGAGCATCGCCTTTAATCGAGCAACTCGACCCCAGAACTTATTCTTTTGTAAGCCCAGTACTTATTCTATCGGTCTCTTTTGCCGAACCACTAGGTTACAGGGGACATAAACACACCAGCATCGGTTGTCAAGCAATGCTAGGGGGACAAACACAGACACACACATATATATATATATATATACATATATACGACAGGCTTCTTTCAGTTTCCGTCTACCAAATCCACTCACAAGGCTTTGGTTGGCTCAAGGCTATAGCAGAAGACACTTGCCCAAGGTGCCATGCAGTGGGACTGAACCCGGAACCATGTGGTTGGTAAACAAGCTACACACCACAGCCACTCCTGCGCCTATATATATATATACGACGGGCTTCTTTCAGTTTCCATCTACCAAATCCACTCACAAGGCTTAGGTCGGCCCGAGGCTATAGTAGAAGACACTTGCCCATGGTGCCACGCAGTGGGACTGAACCCGGAACCATGTGGTTGGTAAACAAGCTACTTACCACACAGCCACTCCTGCGCCTAGATACATTTAAAAACACATTCACAAACAGTTTGTGTATTGTAGCTGGTGTTATTGCCTGTCGTAGCTTATATTAGAATGGTTGTATCTCACGTTGCTCCATAAAATAATTAAGATGTTATGGTGATTTGGATTTAATTCATCAAATTAAGATCATGCTGAACCAAATGCAAGGTCATTGGTAATTACATTGTTTCATGTCCTATAAATGAATCCTGCAGATATCCGTGTCCTTAATGTGACCTTAGCCTTACTCTTTTACTTGTTTCAGTCAATTGACTGCGGCCATACTGGAGTACCGCCTTTAATCGAGCAACTCGACCCCGGGACTTATTCTTTGTAAGCCCAGTACTTATTCTATCGGTCTCTTTTGCCGAACCGCTAAGTGACGGGGACATAAACACACTAGCATCGGTTGTCAATCAATGCTAGGGGGACAAACACAGACACACAAACATATATATTTGTATACATATATGACGGACTTCTTTCAGTTTCTGTCATCCAAATCCACTGACAAGGCTTTGGTCGGCCCAAGGCTATAGTAGAAGACGCTTGCCCAGGGTGCCACACAGTGGGACTGAACCCGGAACCATGTGGTTGGTAAACAAGCTACTTAATTTTATTTAATTCGTCACAAGGGCATTACACAGAGAGTAGCTTCGCGGGCTGGACATAGACATTAATGAATGATGGTGAGGGAACGAAGATGGTGATGGGAGAAGACGAAAGCGCCCGCTGACCCCCACTTACCGCACAGCCACTCCTGCGCTATGTACAGAACTGTCTTCCTTTTGGAAAGCTGAGTTGTTATCACAAAGGTCGCATGCTGTTTACATGAAGGAGTGCATGGTTGAACCTTACAGAAGCCTTACTTAATTCATATCAGTAGATGCGTTATTGATTTGTAAACATGTGCTACAACCCCCCCCCACCCATTATTGAAATCCAATTGGTCTATTATGTAACTGGATGTTAGTTTAACATGTATGCAAAGTTTCATCAAGATTGGTTCACTGGTGTAGGCAGCAAGATGGCAACAGGTAGACAGAAATTGCCATTTATATATAAGACTAGCAGTATTGCCCGGTGTTGCTCGGGTTTGTTTCGACCCTTTAGAATTCGATTGAATGAACAGCCAACTCTCGTGCTCATATGCACGCACACACACACACACACACGCAAACACACACACATGCAAACACTCATGCACGCATGCAGATTCACATAGTATTTTGCAAAAGATAAGTAATTTTGATATTTATGTACAGTCGTTACTTGGAAATGTAATCATTGAAACTACTGAGTTGTTCCTCTTGCAACGTATCTATTTCTGAATGCTGAAATATTTTGAAAAAATCACTCTTTTTGCCATAGCAAACACATCTTTATAGCTTGAGAATTTTAACCATCGCGGGTCGCATCCTCACCATGCATTTAGTATCCCTGCCAATATTCACCTCAATCCTAGCACGTCTAGTGCCATTGAATCCTTACCAAAGCCAAAGTGAACAAGTTTTTTTCCTCTCTTATATAGGTAGACTAGCTATTTTGACCCGTGCTTCGATCAGGTTTTGGTGGTGCTGTTGTTTTGTGCGTGTTGTCTCCTTTATATATATATTATATATATATATATATACATATATATATATACATACATATACATACATATATATATATATATATAAAAATATATATATATACATACATATATTATTGGTAAAAACGGTAAGATAACAAAAGAAAGAAAGAGACCTCAATATTATGCAAATAGAGGAATTTATCTGTAAATATAATATGTGACAATTAGTGGTAGCCAAGATAAAACTCTGAGTTTCGGATGCCGAGGTGGAAATACACACCACCATCTCTTCAGAGATGGCCAGATAATTGAAGAGATGGTGTTGTGGATTTCCACCTCGGCATCCGAAACTCAGAATTTTATATTGGCTACCACATAATTGTCACATATTATATTTACAGATATACATACATATATGTATATATATATACATATATTGATAGAAATGGTATGACAACAAAAGAATGAAAGTGACCTTGATATTATGTAAATAGAGGAATTTATCTGTAAAGATAATATGTGACAATTATTCGGTAGCCATGATAAAACTCCGAGTTTCGGATGCCGAGGTGGAAATCCACACCACCATCGCTTCAGTTATCCGGCCATCAAAAAAATGCTATGAAAACTTTTTTGATGGCCCAATAACGGAAGAGATGGCAGCATGAGTTTCCACCCAAACATCTGAAACTCGGAGATTTATCTTGGCTACTGAATAATTGTCACATATTATATATATTATAATACATATATACATGCATATAATATATAATTATATATATATTATATATATATATATTATATATATATGTATACACCTTACAAATTATAAGAAGCACTAGTAATGTAAACCTTATTGATATATATCCATATAAAGACCCCTTTCAGTCATGACTGACCATGGGATTTCACCTAGAAAGTTACCCTCCGAGGCACAAGTCCGGTTGTTTATGGAAGACCAGCAGTCACCCATGCATACCAGCCCCCACTCTCCATGCCACTGATGTTATCCAAGGGAAAGGCAAAGGGGCCGATACAGCTTGGCACCAGTGACGTTGCAACTCATTTCTACAGCTGAGTGAACTGGAGCAACGTGAAATAAAGAGTCTTGCTCAAGAACACAACACAAAGCCCAGTCTGTGAATCGAACTCACAACCTCATGTTTGTGAGCCCAACTCTCTAACCACTGAGCCATGTGCCTTCACACACACACACACACACACACATATATGTGTGTACATATGTGTATGTATTCACAATAGGCGTAGGAGTGGTTGTGTGGTAAGTAGCTTGCTCATGAACCACATGTTTCTGGGTTCAGTCATACTGCGTGGCACCTTGGGCAAGTATCTTCTACTATAGCCTCAGGTGGACCAAAGCCTTGTGAGTGGATTTGGTAGAATGAAACTGAAAGAAGCCTGTCGTATAT
>NW_021824593.1:15000-18046 GCF_006345805.1 Octopus sinensis | reverse complement strand
CCGTCACCACCGCCATCACCACCGCCATCACTACCACCATCACTACCACCATCACCACCACCATCACCCTCACCAGCACCAGCACCGCCACTAACACTACCATCACCACCACCACCACCACCAATAACAATACCACCATCACCATTACCACCAACAACAACACCCTCACCACCGTCCTCTCCACCACCACCATCTTCACCACCACCACCATCTTCGCCACCGCCGTCACCACCATCATCACCATGTGTATAGGCGCAGCGTGGCTGTATGGTAAGAAGCTTACTTCCCAACAACATGACTCCGGGTTCAGTTCCATTGCGTGGCACCTTGGACAAGTGTCGAGCCGACCAAAGCTTTGTGAGTGGATTTAGTAGACGGAAACTGAAAGAAGCCCGTCGTATATATATGTATATATTTGTGTGTGTGACCGTGCTTGTCCCTACTCCATCGCTTGACAAAAGATATTGGTGTGTTTACGTCCCCGTAACTTTGCGGTTCGGCAAAACAGACCGATAGAATAAGTACTATATTTTAATTAAGCTTAAATGATAGAGCTCAATTCGAGGAATTTCATGGCATCAATCTCATGCAATGAAGTTTTAAGAGAAAAAAGTTATGAGTGATTGTTTCTCAAATTTGTGGCTGATAATATAGTTCTATACTTTTTTGTGAATATAGTTTTATAAGGGGACTTTTAATATATGTCACCGGTGTCATTGAGGTAAGGAAAAAATTATCAACGACACCGCTAATTGACACATTTGACACATTGTTAATTAGCATAATAGCATAGCCTGGGAAAAAACATGGATTACATGGAAAAATGCGAGCAAGAGAAATAATATTCTTAAGATTATAAACCTGGAAAAGTACAGGACAAGTTATTACATCTGGTAAAGTACAGAGCAAGAACATTTTTACTTAAAATATTGCAGCTAAGGATAAAATTTTAATATTAAAAATTATTTGATTTTAATTTACAACATAATTAAAAAACGGTACAGTCATTTTGTTAAAATATTGACAACTAGAATACTTTAAAAAATGAAAGCCAGAAGTACCAATATAGCTAAAGTTTTATGCAAAGTAACAGTATATATGGTAGGCAAATTCATTGTGTCAAAAATTGGTATTGGGTCAAGACTAAAAATGTGAAGACTTGGCAGTAACTTAGGTAATAACTCAAGCTAATTTTACTGTGAATTTGTTGTTATAGATATATTTTACTGTAATATATAACGAATTTTTGTATTATTCTATTTATTGTACTAATTGATTATGTACTACTATTATTTTATAACCTATTTTCAAATTTCTAATTATTTATTAATAATTAAAAAAATGAATTTTTTTAAAGTGCACAAATATTTTGAGTTATTTTTAATTTTTAATTGAAGTGACAACTAATAACAAATAGAAGTAATAACTTGTAATAAAATGTTTAGTTTTAATAAAAGCTCATATTTTCTAAATCTAAATATTTTATTTGAAATTTTATCCTTAGCTGCAATATTTTAAGTAAAAATTTTCTTCTTCTGTACTTTACCAGATGTCCTGAACTTTTCCAGGTTTATAATCTTAAAAATATTTTTTCTCTTGCTCGCAGTTTTCCATGTAATATAGATATAGATGTGTGTGTATGGATTTAGTGTGAATCTTTATTTAGCATGATTATCGTTTCGACCATCCTGCATCTGTACCACAGGTGTAGATTATTGTGCATCTGGTTGCGTTGCAGCAATCAGTAGATGCTGATTATCATGACTATAGACTCAACAAACAACTGTGGATTTCCTGTGAAAATCGTATCGTTACTGTGGATGACATTAGGTAACCCAATAAGCATACCCCCAAAGTTACACAACACACACACACATGCGCAGGAGTGGCTGTGTGGTAAGTAGCTTGCTTACCAACCACATGGTTCCGGGTTCAGTCCCACTGCGTGGCACCTTGGGCAAGTGTCTTCTACTATAGCCTCGGGCCAACCAAAGCCTTGTGAGTGGATTTGGTTGGCGGAAACTGAAAGATGCACGTTGTATATATGTATATATGTATATATATATTTGTGTGTGTGTGTGTGTGTGTGTGTTTGTATCCCCCCCCCCAACATCGCTTGACAACCGATGCTGTTGTGTTTATGTCCCCGTAACTTAGCGGTTCGTCAAAAGAGACCGATTGAATAAGTACTAGGCTTATAAAGAGTAAGTCCTGGGGTCGATTTGCTCGACTAAAGGCGGTGCTCCAGCATGGCCACAGTCAAATGACTGAAACAAGTAAAAGAGTAAAAAGAGTAACGAGTAATAGCGCCCTGTGGATTAACTGCTCCGTCATAACACGAGATGAGATAAGAAATCTTAATTGGAAACCAAGGAAACCAAGGAAGATGATGCATAGCGTTTTGACGTAAGTAACTTTTTTCATCTGTTGCGAAGTTCTTACAAGTTCCAGCTGGTAAGAATCATGTGTAGTACGACTGTCAGAAATCTTCAACATAACATAGCCTTCAACTTCTTAATCTTATATTATAAAGCGAGACATTTCTGGAGAAAATTCTTTGGAATGCTTTTGTTTTTTTTTTCATGGAATTTCCGTACTTTAAGAATCAGGAAAAAGAATGTTTAAGTAAAGCGTAACAGCTGTTTCTAGTGAGGATTCTACCACGTGAAAATATCTTAAAGCAGCTAATAGCTTCAAGATGAGCTACAAACTATTTAACAACCCTTTTCGATATATTTTTACGGGTGTAAACATCTCTTCAGGCTGTTATCGTCTATAACTGTTCCTTTCCGTAATCGAACGAACATCCATTTATAAACGCAGTTCCAAGTGTTTTACATACAAAATTTCCTGCAACTGTCATAGTCTTAGTGGTTGTCAGCAATGAAGGACATGTGATGCCTTCTTACTTCTTTCCACAAAGAATTAGAGTTAACTCTGCCGCCTACATTGAGGTCCTGGAAATAACTGTTAAACCCTTGATAGACAGTGTATGCAATGGAAGGGCAGGTGTGTTTCTGTAAGACTCTGCATTGTTACATCTGGC
>NW_021824593.1:5000-10000 GCF_006345805.1 Octopus sinensis | reverse complement strand
GGTATTATCTGGTAATCGATATTTGATTTAGATGTATTTGTCCATTTTCTTATTTTGTATATATATATATATATATGTATATATACATATATAAATACGTTGATATATACTCATACACACACGCACAAATTTATAAACACACACACACACTCATACATACATAATATATATATATAATAAATATTTATGTATGTATATACTATATATATATATATATATCATACATTATATATATATATATATTATATATATATATAATATATATTATATATATATATATATATG
Organism: Octopus sinensis; assembly: GCF_006345805.1. NCBI lineage: Eukaryota > Metazoa > Mollusca > Cephalopoda > Octopoda > Octopodidae > Octopus > Octopus sinensis. Next base: position 9,715 of record NW_021824593.1, on the reverse strand, counting down.
TTTGTATTTATATTACGAATTATGAAGATTTTGAAAGTGTTCTTGTTTCTTCAGGGACAGAAAATGTATGGAAAAGCTAACGATTTGTTGTGAACAGCTTTAAATGAAATTCAGAAACTATTAAGAATACCTTATAACTAACGAATTACGCAGTTAGAATTAAAAAGCAATCTGGTTTTGAGCCAGCAATAACACCGCTCTAGAACGATGGAGTCTCCTGAAGTCAGAAGAACGATAACATAGAAACGCACCGGCGTTGCTCGGGTTTGTTTCGACCCTTTAGAATTGGAATTTTTGAAAAGTAAAAATTTTGCATTATGTAGCTTGTTATTCTCTTTAAGTGAACATTTTTCTGGTTGAAATACACCGAAAAATGGCAACACAGCAGTCAAAAAATCGTAAAAAATAGGGATTTTCATAGAAAAAAAGCACCTTTTTGATGTAAATAATTTTTGGTGTTAACATCGTCCGATTTAATTTTTTCTTTTACGGAAGGAAGAGCAAGCCTTCTTCTATCATACCCTCAATTTTGGTCAACTTGTGCCGCAGAGTCTCGGAGGAGATAGTGTTAATTGAAGGGTACCAAACTTGCCATACACAGACAACTTCAGCTTTATGTATATATGTTATTAGAAAAAGAAGACAGATTCAGATCTGATTGAATGAGGAAGATTTATCGGATGATGTACAAATTTCATATGATCCGTAAAGAATGTGTGTGCGTGAGTGTGTCAGTGTGTTTGTGACATAAAGATAAATACAAGTTTACATTATGATTGTTTGGAGTGCATTTAGATGCTCAACCATCAATGATCATCAAGGAACACTCTGTTGTTTTAAGCTACAAATAACTATGTATATACATGAGTATATGTATGTGTGTGTGTATATATGTAGGTAAATATATATATGGCACTCGGTGACGGTGTATACAGCTTCACCTTCAGCAAACAAATGTTTTCTCTAAAATATTGCCTTTCTTCATTAAACGTTCTGTAATTGAAATATGCAATTATTGTTGTGTCTCGGGAGGGTCATTACGCCAATGATGATAATAACAACATACGCACTGGTCCAATATCACTTCTTTATTGTTAGCCAATTGGTTAAATATCAAATGCCTTTCCTCATTAAACTTTTTGCAAGTGCTGTATCCAATTATTGTGTCTTGGGAAGGTCATCTTGCCAATAATAATAATCTGAAACCCTCTTCGGTCATGACTGACCATGGGATTGCACATACAAAGTCACCCTCCCAGGCACAAGTCCGCGCAAGGTTGTTTATGGAAGGCCAGCAGTCGCCCATGCATATCGGCCTCCCCTCTCCACGCCACCAGTGTTATCCAAAGTAAAGGCAAAAGGGCTGATACAGCTTGGCACCAGTGACGTTGCAACTCATTTCTACAGCTGAGTGAACTGGAGCAACGTGAAATAAAGTGTCTTGCTCAAGAACACAACACGCAGCCCGGTCCGGGGTTCGAGCTCACAACCTCGCGATCGAAAGCTCGACGTTCTAACCACTGAGCCATACGCCTTCACTAATAGTAATAATAGCAATAATAATAATAATAATAATAGTAATAATAATAATGATGATGATGATGAGGAGGAGGAGGAGGAAGAAGAAAAGGATAAGGAAAAGAATGAGATGCTGATGATAGCAATAGTGGTGGTGGTGGTTGTTGGGATGATGGTGCGGATTGTAGACTGTTACTGTAGTAAGGATGGGGTTGTGGTGGGCACAATGCACGTCGTCTGATGATGATGATGATGATGATGATGATGATGATGATGATGATGATGATGGTGATGGTGATGATGGTGATGATGATGATGAGGATGACGACTACGATGATAAATATGATGATGATGATGTTGATGTCGATGGTAATGGCAATAATGATGCTGATGACGATGGTGATAGCGATGGTGATGATGATGGAGATAGTAATGGTGATGGCGATGGCGATGTTGATGACGATGTTGATGTTGATGGCGATGGTGATGGCGATAGTAACGGTGATGGTGATGGTGATATTGATGATGATGGCGATAGTGATGGCGCTGTTGATCGTGAGGGTACGGTGATGGTGAGGGCGATGGTGATGCTTATGATGATGGCGATTGTTTTTCTCCATAAATCATCTGCACGCTGTCATACCACAGCAATATTCTGCTCTACTTACAATATATCCATCATCAGCAATTTCCAAGCCACCCCCTCTCCTCCTCTTCATCCTCTTCATCCTCCCCTCCTTTCCATTTCATAACTCTCACCATCTCTCTCTCTCTCTCTTCTCTCTAAAGTACTTCTTATATCGGTCCCCTACGCCCTTCCCTCTCCCTCTCTCTCTCCCTCCCTCTCTCTCTCTCGACTACAAACACACAAAATCACTGCGAACCCCCCCCCCCCCCACACACCTCCTACCACAACCACTGCATGTTAATCAATAAATACACCACGCTCTTCCGTTTGGTGCCTTTACTCCCTTTCTCGAGCCGTCAGCCCTTATGTGTGCATGTGCGCGCGTATAAGCGTGCGTGTGCGTGTGTGCGTGCGTGCGTATACGCGTGTGTTTTGGCATATACGTGCATATGTGCATGCATGTAGATGTGTATCTATCTGCCTTGCAGTGATATGCGTATCCAGCGCGATATTCTATGCTCACACGTTAATCCATATATATGTATATATATATGTGCTTGTGCGTGTGAGTGTATATATATATGCACACGCACGCACACACACGCACGCGCGCACACACACACACACACACATATATATATATATATATATATATATATATATATTATACATATATATGCGTATATATGCATATGTCTGTTTGTTTGGGAGAGCAAATATCCATCACTGATTTGGAAAAGATCTCAGGACGAGTTTGCAAAGAAGCAGCAGAGTAAACACGCATGCGTGTGTGTGTGTGTGCGTGTGTGTGTGTGCGTGCGTGCATGCGCGTGTGCGTGTGTGATTAGTTGCAAAATGGAATTACTAAGTAAAGACATTTCGTCGTTTCATCTGGTGCATCGTCAGAGTAATAGGAAAAGACAATGACTCTGAGCATGCGCGAGCGTACGTGTGTATTTGTGTGTATTTGTGTTTATGTGTGTTTGTGTGAAGCGGGAAATCTTAGGAAGTGGAGAAGACGCGCATGCGTGGAGCAGGGAAAATATTCAGAATTTGTTAATGTACGTCAACGTTTAAAGAAAATACGTACACCGGAAGTTATCATGTCGTTTATAAATATAAAATTATCATTATTATTATTATTCTATGTTTGATTTTTGCTTTATAGTTGTACAAGTTGACTCCAAGTCTCACCCAGAGACAACACGTTGGAAGTTCATGTTGTTGTTATGTCTAGTGTGCCATATATTTTTTTTTTGGTGTTGTACTAGTGAATGTCTAAAAGAAAAAACCAAAATTATGTTTGTTTTAAACCTTGAGATTACATAGAAAGTATTTTTCGTAGGATATGAGCAGTTTATTACTATTATTATTATTATTATTATTATTATTATTATTATTATTATTATTATTATTATTACTATTACTATTATTATTATTATTATTATTATTATTATTACTATTATTACTATTATTACTATTATTATTATTATTATTATTATTTTATTATTACTATTATTACTATTATTATTATTATTATTATTACTTATTATTTTATTATTATTATTATTATTATTATTATTATCTTCAATGGTTCCAAATTTTGGCACAAGAGCAGCAGTTTCTTATTTCTTTACTGCCCAAAAGGGGCTAAACATAGAGGGGACAAGCAAGGACAGACAAAGGGATTCAGTCGATTGCATCGACGCCAGTGCGTATTTGTTACTTAATTTATGGTCTTCTATCGGTCTTCTTTTACCGAACCGCTAAGTTACGGGGACGTAAACGCACCACCATCGGTTGTCAAGCTCAATCTTAGAGAGGTCTGCATCAGCATAGGCTGCAAGAGGAAATTCTTGATCCCAGAAATGTCATAGAGATGGATGAAACTGAAGCCAATTTAGACAAACATGGCCGAAACCGTTGCTGATGTCAAGGGAAACGACAATGCTTCACCAAACTTCTCTGGAGTCAGACCTCACTAACGGTCGACATATGCTACGGCAGTATGTCTAGTTCTACGACAGTAGAGCAACATATTCTTATTGATCGTGTTCCAGTTACTAATGTTGGTAAAAACTATGCTAACTCAACTGGTCCTCCGTCGGTTACGAAGATGACTGTTCCAGTTGATCCGATCGAGGAAACAGATCACTTGTGAAATTAGACGTGCAAATGGCTGAGCACTCCACAGACACGCGTACCTTTGAAATAGTTCTCAAGGAGATTCAACACGACACAGAATATGACACTAACTTAATTGCTTAAAAGAGCATTGCGCCGAAGAGAACTTAGAATTAAAGTAGCCGGGGCGGGGTGTGGGGGAGAAAGAGCAGACCCATTAAAAATCACTAATTACTAAGTTTTACCCATTTGAGAAAACACTTAGTACGTATAGTGGTTTCTCTATTTGCAAACTCACTCCACATGTAAACTATTAAACTAAGGTCGTAGTATGTCGCTTGAGGTGCATTTGGGAAACATATTTGGGAAACACTGGGAAGAAACGGTCCGCAGTAAATATATATTATATAGAGAAAAAAAGGAATGGCTGTCGTATTGGTGAAAG
>NW_021824592.1:2500-15000 GCF_006345805.1 Octopus sinensis | reverse complement strand
GCATTTGTGTGCGTGTGTGTGTCTTCACAAATTTAAGTCGAGCACGACATTTATTAAATGGCTTATTAACAAAGTTTTCATTTTCACGGAGTACAAAACTAGATGCCTATCCGGACTAGCAGCAACACTCACATTCAGCTCTTCAATAAGAAGAATAATTCAGCTCTACAAGAAAACAATTGTAGGTACAACAGAGTACGAGCAAGACTATTGCATTTAGATTGCAGTACTTAAGGTAATACAAAGTTTACATAAATGTAAACCCTATATAACGCTACAAGATCGCAAAGAGAACTTCAAACTCCGAATGCAGATTTGATGAATCTTGCTAAAAGCGAAGGCAGGAGAGTATGTAAACATAGCTTAACTAATATTAACAGCAGCAAAATCAGAGAAAAAAAAGTTTACGACATTTGACTATGACGACTATTGTAGCTAATTTGTTCAGCAATATTCGAGATAAAAGATATAAATAGATCCAGCTTGATGTTGCCGATTACTAATCTTCTTATCTTCAAGGTACTGGAATTTGAAAGCTGTATTGCACTGTGATAATGATATTTATTATATATTACAGAAAATAAATCCCTTCCTTTGGACAAAGTTGTAGTATTAATGAAAGATATCAATGATCATCATGGTATCAGGATGGAGTCACTTTACGACGTTAAAATTTTCTACCTCATTGCATTATTTGTTTTGGACATACTCAAAGCAACGTTTAGGGTTGTATAGAGACGACGGCCTGATTATCTCGGATGATGCGTTCTAAACATTCGACTGATCGCACAGGAGTTCTCACCACCAACCACACCGATCTGGGGCTTCATAAGGGACATGAAACTCTGAGTAATTATATGTAAAATAGCATAAACAAAAATACACTACAAATTTTGATACAAAACACTACAGTTGTATCAGTTATTTCACAATAAATTCATTATATATATATATATATATATATATGCATACATGGTAGCTGTCATCTCGTAGATGATTTTGTCCTTCACTGACAAATTATCTTATCCGAGATATTAAAGACAACCACTGTCAATATTCTTACTAAATTTTAGTGAGGGTGGATGGCTTGGTGGTTAGGGTATTCAGATCACGATCGTTATGTTCTGAGTTCAATCCCGGCGGCGCGTGTTGTCCTTGGTAATGACTTTATTTCACGTTGTTCCATTCCACCCAGCTGGCAACAATGCGTTGTTCCTGCTTTTCAAAGGGGCCAGCCTTGTCACATTTTGTGTCATGCTGAGTCTTCCTGAGAACTACGTGAATGATACGTGTGTCTGTGAAGTACTCAGCCACTTGCACGTTAATCTCACAGTTAATCGGATTAACTGAAACATTCATCGTTGTAACCGACGGAGTGTCACTTACTGAAGTTTAAAATAAATAACAACTTGCATAACACTGATAAGATTCTCACCTACAGAGCCAAGATGTCCAGAAACAAGCAAGAGCAAAATTTCCAGTCTCATAACAAGGAAGGGGCTATTTCAGAATTCCCTTCTGCTTGGGAGATGTTTAAACAAAGATTAGGGGTCTCTCACTCCCGGTTGTTGGATGGCCGTTGACTCCATCCAATATCTTCATTTACCATTTGACAGGTTTTGTTTTTCATCCTGCAGGATGTCCAGCTAAAAGAATCCTCTTTACCAAGCATTTGGTAGAGTTGCCAGTTTAGTCGCTGCTGGCACGACCATGCAACGGGCAGTGCTAGATTACATATTACCAGCAGCACTAAGAGTGACCGGACATACATACAGACATACATGCATATATATATATATATATATATATATCTTTATATATATAAAACTGAGAATGTGTGTCTGTCTGTCTGTCTGTGTGTTTCCCTAAAACTTGAGAACTACACAACCAATTTCATTCAAATTTTACACATGCCTTAATTAGGGTCCGGGGAGTGTCATCGGCAAAAACTTTTTTAACTTTTCGCCTAGGGCGAGCCCACAGCAATATCATATCTTCTCCACTACGATTCCCTAAAACGTGAGAACTACACAACCAATTCCATTCAAATTTTACACATGCCTTACTTAGGGTCCATGTAGTTTCATGGGCAAAAACAATGTTCAACTTCTTGCCTAGAGCGAGCCCATAGCAATATCATATCTTCTCCACTATTTCAGTGTTACGTGTTAAAAGTGAAACAAAAACATTTCTCTATTTTATGTCAGATACTTTCACTTTAACAATAAAAATAATAACAATTGAATTATATGTAGTAAGTAATAATTAAAATCAAACTAAAGTATAATATAATCGTAACATAACAAAAGTGAAAATAGCAATTGGTATAAAATTGCATCAATGACTTGAACTTGAATAAGTGGTTTCACATGAATGGGAATAAATTAAAAATAAAATTAGCGTGCAGAAATGGAATAGTCCAGATGGATAATAAAAACTTAAATTAAAGAAAAGACTACTGACTATAAAATATACAATGTAGAGAACAAAGAAGATTTGAACACATGGAGGAAAGCACCTTCGAAAAGTGTCTTGGTGCGACTATGAAAGATATCTAATCAGAGGCGGTAAATTCGCCCCACAATAGAAGCAAGGTTCGAGTCAACGGAACGTGCAAGGGAGTACTCGACTCGAACTTGCAAAGTGGAAATATTTTATTTTTCCCTTTATATATGGGACGTAGGACGTCCCGGAAAAAAAATTTTAAATGCCTCCCCCCCACCAGAAGTTGAGGTAGGCTGGATTGTAGCCACACTTCTATACAACAGGGAGGACAAGATACAATTGATCGAAATTACAAGAGACGGGCTAACAATTCCAGTCTGTTATATATTTTGAGTTTTGTTATCACTAGCGATATCAAGATATAACTTTGTATTTTATGTGTAGATGTATATATATATAGATGTACATGTAATATATACATTTATATATACACATATATACATGCACTAGCACTATGACCCGGCAACGACGGGTCTTTAATGCTAGTATATATATATATATATATATATATATATATATATAGATGCATACATACACACATGTATATGAGCGCAAATAAGAGAGAGGGGGAGTGAAGACACTGAGTGCGTAAAATGATGAAGTGAATAAGAGCACAAGAATAGCTAGAGGGAAAAGCAAGCTTGTTAGAAATATATATAGGAACCGGCAGAGGAAAGAAATTATGTAAAAAGAGCGAGTGAGAGGGGGATGGAGGGAGAGGCACATAGAGAGATAGATAGATGGATAGATGGATAGAAGAACAGAGAAACATGCATGCATCAATCCATCCATCCATACGTGCATACATACATACATATATACATACATACATACATACATACATGGAGAGGAGGATAGCTTAACAGACAGACAGACAGACAGACTCATAGATAAGGAGAAATTTATAAAATTTATAGAAATGAAGTTTGTGAAGGAGAAATCGGAGGAGAATTGCAAACACGGAAGGACAACGGACACCTGAATTAGAATAAATACGAGAGTGTGGAAAGAAAAATCCCACGAGGGTGTCCGGGTATCAGCTGGTGTATGAGTCTATGTGTGTAATCTATTTGAGTGTGTGTGTATGCGCATGTGCAGGCATCATAAAGAATACACAGGAGATAGAGAGACTGATGAAGATAGGTAGGTATGAGAGGAAGAAAAGAAGAGGATGAGAAAGACCGAGAAATGAATGCATCTTCATTGTATTAAAGCCCAAAAGCTGTGGCAATACTGGGTTACTGCTGTTTTAAAACATAATGACTCCCTAGCAAGGAATTGCACACCCATCGTCTGCGTGACAGGCGAAGGATACTTACCACTATATTACCGAAGACTGATAAAAATACAGATGAGAAATATCATAGACTGTGTGTATGTGCTTGTAAGAGTGAGAGAGAGAGAGTGTGTGTGTGTGTGAGAGAGAGAGAGAGTGAGAGAGAGTGTGTGTGTGAGAGAGAGAGAGAGTGAGAGTGAGTGTGTGTGTGAGAGAGAGAGAGAGTGAGAGTGTGTGTGTGTGTGTGTGAGAGAGAGAGAGAGAGAGAGAGTCAGTCAGACAGACAGAGAGAAACAGAGAGAGAGTGTGCGTGTGCATGCGCGCGCTTGTGAACAGAAGGTAATAAAAGACAAGAGATGAAGTAAGAAAAACAGAGAGGTAGAAAAGAGAGAGAGAGAGAGAAGTAATAGGGAATGTAAGAGAGTGAAAAGAAAGAGGTGAATGAGAAGGAAGGGGAGGAAGTTAACGGCAGAAAGAGAGAGAGAGAAGAATGAGGAGTGTATAGACGATGAGGAAGGTGGTGGGTGGCTGTACGGTAGAAAGTATATCGAGGAAGGAAAGAGTGAAGGAAAAGATAGAAACTGAGAAAGAAGGAGAAATAGCAAGAGAGATAGAAAGAAAGAGAGAGAAAGAAAAGAAGAGAAAAAGAGAAGGAAAGAAAGACAAAGGAAGGGAAAGAGACATAGAAATAGATATATAATATATATATATATATATATAGATAGATAGATAGATAGATAGATAGATAGATAGATAGATAGATAGATAGGTGGAAACGAGAGTGAATGAGACGGAGAGAGGTGATGCTAGTATTCTGCTAGTTTACCTGTTAAAGACCTTGAAACCGTGACGTAAAACGACCGTCACGTGACACGGCAAATTGCTAGGAGACGACGACGACCGTCGATTATATTTTTATTTTATTCCATTCTATTTTATTGTTTTACTGTTAGGTTTTAGTAGCGTCTCTGTGTTTGTAAATGTCATAAACGTGGAGTTTAGGAATAACCGCTGCTTTAGTGTCTCTACTATAGAGTTAATGCACTCTACTGCACGACACTGCGTTGCACAACACTGCAGTGTCTTTGGTCTCCTGATAGCTATGCTTTCATATGCTACATTACCAATCCAATCCACCAATTCAACTGGTAACCACTCCATTGATTAGTCAAAAAAGTTTATTGTAGTTTACTGAAGTGAAGATACATGGCTTGGTGGTTAGGGTGTTGGACTCACAATCGTTAAGTCGTGGGTTCGATTCTGAGGCCCGGTGGTTCGTTGTGTACTAGACTCCAAATACTTAATGTCGTATATTGCTCTGGCACACTCAGTCGCAAATTAATTCCATTGGCATCTGGTCTTCCTCTTCAGGGACATCTGTTTTCCTGCTCAGGGAAAAGGTAGGGACTCTTGTACTTTCCGTTTAAGACGCCTTAAATATCCGGATAAGCTCCGGCGTTTTCAGCCTGAAGGTTCCTCATGGGGAAATGATGGGTACGAAAGATGAGGAGTATGTAAAAGAACGGAAGTATGAAGATAGGGATGAAGATGAGATATCATCGCAACGGTTGAGGGGAATATGACAAAATAGGCTGATATCAGTATAGGGAACTCTGTAGAGCAAGGATGTATGTAGGCAGGTATGGAATTCGGTTTCGATTCGATTCTTCTCTGAAATAATCAGTAAAGTTGAAATAGGGTCTGGGAGGAGGAACTGCTGCGGATGAGTGAAAAAAAGGAGTTTCGTGTGGCGAATTCCTTTGAGAAATATTCTAAGCTGCTATTAGAGCCAGTTTCGAATTCTCGTTGCCGCTTTCGAATTCTCGTTGCTGGTTTCAAATTCTCGTTGCCGGTTTCGAATTCTCGTTTCCAGTTTCAAATTCTCGTTGCCGGTTTCGAATTCTCGTTGCCGCTTTCGAATTCTCGTTGCCGGTTTCGAATTCTCGTTGCCGCTTTCGAATTCTCGTTGCCGGTTTCGAATTCTCGTTGCCGGTTTCGAATTCTCGTTGCCAGTTTCAAATGTTCGTTGCCGGTTTCAAATTCTCGTTGCCGCTTTCGAATTCTCGTTGCCGCTTTCGAATTCTCGTTGCCGGTTTCAAATTCTCGTTGCCGGTTTCGAATTTTCGTTTCCAGTTTCAAATTCTCGTTGCCGGTTTCGAATTCTCGTTGCCGGTTTCAAATTCTCGTTGCCGGTTTCAAATTCTCGTTGCCGGTTTCGAATTCTCGTTGCCAGTTTCAAATTCTCGTTGCCGGTTTCGATTCAAGCCGCCAAAGTCTTCGTTGAGATACTTACCTTGGTCTAGGCATTCTATTTAACCTCACGCCCTTTTTCTTTATTGTTTTAATTACTTGTTTCGGTGACTGGACTGCGGCCATGCTGGAGTAACGCCGTAAAAGGAAAATCGAACAATTCGTCCACAATGATCACTTTTTAAACTTGGTATTTATTATATTGGTTTCTTTTGCTGAACCGCTCATTGACGTGGACGTAAACAAGCTAAAAACGGTTGACAGGCGGTGGTAGAGGACAAACTCAAAGACACATACACATAAATACATATAAATATATAGACATATATATATAAATACATACAGATATATATATATATATATATATATATGTGCACATATATATGTATATATAATATATATATATATACATTTTGTATAATTTCTCCAATATATTATATGTGTATATATATATTATATCTATATATATATATATACATATAATATTGGAGAAATTATAAAAATATATAAATAGATGATGAGTTAAAGCACCCACACAGTTTCGATTAGCTGTGGTTTTGCGTAGATTTACAGCAGTAACTTCGTGGTGGCGGTTGGGGTAACAGTATAATAAAATAGGAGATTGAATGAGTAATAGACTTTATTGGTTACAGGACATGTTTCGACCCGTTCTGGTCTCTTCGGGTACATCAAGAGATAGTCGCACTAGAGATTTCTTGAGTCGGCTTACGTACCCGATATATGTCCATCAAATTCTCTATTTATTAATAGTATACCTATATATATATATATATATTATATATATATATGTGCACATATATATGTATATATAATATATATATATATACATTTTGTAATTTCTCCAATATTATATGTGTATATATATATATATATATATATATATATATATATACATATAATATTGGAGAAATTATACAAAATATATAAATAGATGATGAGTAAAGCACCCACACAGTTTCGATTAGCTGTTGTTTTGCGTAGATTTACAGCAGTAACTTCGTGGTGGCGGTTGGGGTAACAGTATTAATAAAATAGGAGATTGAATGAGTAATAGACTTTATTGGTTACAGGACATGTTTCGACCCGTTCTGGTCTCTTCGGGTACATCAAGAGATAGTCGCACTAGAGATTTCTTGAGTCGGCTTACGTACCGCTATATGTCCATCAAATTCTCCTATTTTATTAATAGTATACCTATATATATATATATATATATATATATATTATATATATAAAGATGGGGCCAGTGTTAAAGGACGCAATTTTAGCGTGTAGTCTACGCGGTCATTTACACTTAAGCATGGGGTCTACTTCCTCTTTTATACTTCTACGTGTAGTTTACCTTCACATTTGCACATCGGAGTGCAGTCTACCTGCAATGGCTGGAAAAGTACGCTATTAATGCTTGTCTATTATTTAAAATCCTTGTTTTATCATCCAACGATGATTCTTCAGAAACATGTATGTGTGTGTGCTCCGGCCACTGGATCCACAGAAGCTCCTTCATGGTTCACCATAAGATGGTGATAACCCATGGCATTTAGATTACCATAAGCAGGTCATTCATCCAAATGAATCACTGAATCATTTTCACATTCTCGTTCAATGGTTGCAGGTAAAATGTTTCGGTCATACCATTCCACAGAAAAGTATTGAAAGCTAGAGCCTTGTTTTAGACCAGTAGTTCCCAAACTTTTTCAGGCTGCCGCTTTCGAATTCTCGTTGGTTCTAAGGCCACATTCCTAGAGCTCCCACCCCACCCCCACCCCCACCTGCTTACCATCGCAGACATAAGCCATTTTTCTGCAGCAAATTAAAAACAGTATTACACAAATAAATCTTAACCGAATCTTAACTATTTTGTTTGCTTTTTTACATCCATTACCCCGTTTTGGTCACCCCATTATCGCCCAATCTTTCTTCAACGCCACCCAGGAGGGTGGTACCACCAACTGTCAGAATCACTGTTTTAGACTAAAACACCCAAAGACCATCAATTCTACATCAATGCCACACACACACACTCACACAAAACATAACTATGTAGGAATGGATGCACTCAGTGCACGACAATTTTTTCCGTTCAGGTTTCGACTGCTATGGTTGATCACGTTAACCTACAGCCGTTGTGAAACATATACATGTTCGTACGTACGTATGTATGCATGTACGCATGTACGTATGTATGTATATATGTATGAATATATGTATGTATACATATATATATATACATACATACAAGCATCTATATATATGAAAGAAGGTTTGAAAATGCAAAGGTATTTTAGAGATGTTTATTGACTTGATCGGTTTCACTTTTTTCGAAAAAAGATTATGAAAGGTAAAATATAAAGCTTTGTATAAGCTTTGTTATGTTAAAATGGTGTATAGCTACACACAAGACAGAAGATTTTAGACAGACAGGTCAGTTATTCCTCTCCAATTTTTTGTAAATTCTTAACTGTATCTCCTTCCGTGTATATATACTACCAAACAAAAACTCAAAATACTTATTGTATTCCCTTCCTTGTAAACTGTTTTCAACATATTCTTATCATTATCAAAGACTGTATAACTGTATTTTGATACTTTTGTAATAACGATTTTTAACATGACAAAGCTTATACAAAAAAAGTGAAACCGGTCAAGTCAATAAACATCCCTAAAAGACGTTTGCATTTTCAAACCTTCTTTCATATATATATTTTCATTCGTGCGGTACCTTACAACTTTACTTTGTTATATATATATGTATATATATATATATATATAATGTATATATATATATTATATAATATATATATATAGTATATATATATAATAATAGATATATTATATATATATATATAATATATATATAATATATATATATATGTATATATATATATATATGTATAAATATCTATATATATATATATATATATATTATATATATATATATATATATCCATACATATATATATATATATATATCCATACATATTATATATATATATATATATATCCATACATATATATATATGTGTGTGTGTGTGTGTGTGTGTGTGTGTGTGTGTGTGTGTGTGTGTGTGTGTGTGTGTGTGTGTTGTGTGTGGTGTGTGTTGTGTATGTGTTTGTGCCCCCAACATCATTTGACAACCGATGCTGGTGTGTTTACGTCTCCGTCACTTAGCGTTTCGGCAAGAGACACCGATAGAATAAGTACTAAGCTTACAAAAAATAAGTCGTGGGGTCGATTTGCTCGACTAAAGGCGGTGCTCCTGCATGGCCGCAATCAAATGACTGAAACAAATAGAAGAATATATATATATATATATATATATATATATATGCATATATGTTGGTAAGTAGGTAGGAAGGTATATGTAGTTTATGTATTTTATGCATGTATGTATTCATATCCAGACCACAGACAGTATATTGATAGAATAAACGAAACGTTGACGAACCAATTAAGGAGTTGAACCAACCGTTGTTATCCGATCTGCTAAAACTGAGGACCATAAATCTTTTCAGCTTACACATTACCATATTTGAAAGAAAGAAGGACACCATCATTAGACATTGTAATATTATATATATTCCGGAAAAAAAAACAATTAGTTACGCTGGAGTGACTATGGTCCTAGGTTTCAATCAAATTTGACGTGAGACAAACAACAATAACAATTACAACAAAAAACCCCAGGATATCGGAAGAAATAATTACTTAAAGTGTCACATGGTGAGATCGAACTTGGGACTTTGTGAATCCGGAGTGAACACTTTAATCAGTCGGACATGCTTGCGTCTACATTGTATAATTTGATCCTAGTAAATGTTTGAACATAAAACAGGATGATCATGGTTAGATGGTTATGTTCATAGATGTACAAGATCAGGGTTAACCAATGCTAACAGCATCAACAATAACAACAACAACAGCAACAGAAGCAACTGCAACAACAACAACAATAAAGTGCTGACACCCTCTTGGCTTGTGGTGCTGAAACGAGGGATTCGGCCGGCTGTGACGTCCAATTTCTTATGCACAAGAAAAATCGATATTTAGAAATATGGGAATTGACTTTGATCTGGTGATATGTCCCATCGAGTCGACTCTGTAGACATAGCGGCTGCCGAGAGATGATAAACGCGTGTCGTGTTCTATATTGTTACGAAAGGAAAGACGGGTAAAATGATATTTGAGTAGAATAAGGCATAATGGAAGAAAGCAGACGATCATTATTTGTATTTATAGTTTATGTTATATTTTGTGTTTTATTTATTAAAGTAGCTTTTCTGACAAACACCACGATTTCACGCTTCAGCGAAAGATGAGCCAGTCTCCTAGGAACCTCCAAGTTGTCACTCGACTTGTTAGAAATAGCAACGAAATCTACCTTAAATCACACTTCAAACGTTTTATAAAAAGGATAATGTCCCATACGCAAACGAAAAAGATATGAGGATCACAGTAGAAATATATTTAATCACAGGTTTACTCGATCAGGGCTGACCTGGGGCTATATAACATCAACAGCTGTAAGTAAACAGTAAAAAGGAGCCTATAATCAGGCGCTAAACATATGTAGAAATAACAGTCAAATCACATCATACCGTCTGAGAAACGGATACGTCGAATAATGTGGCCTTCGAATTCCAGCATCTACGAAAAAGGCGGATTGGTCAGGGTGGAGTATTTTAGTCGCAGACTTTTTTATGTTTTTTTTTTTGCCGATCAATGCTGACCTGGAGGAAACTTATATCTGGTACTCAACCTATTAGAAATAGCAGTCCAATCACTTCAAAATGGACATATTTGACACTGCGGATCTGGGTTCTGTGCACGAAGGAATAACACGGAAGGATTACGGCTGAAATACTTTTGAGCACAGGTGAGCTCGACCGATAATTATCTGGGACTGAAAGAAAACAATAATAATAATCCAAAGGGAAGAGGAATCCTATACACAGTCGCTCAACTTGTTGGCAACAACTGGCAAAGCTTCTTCAAATCGCAAACTACCGTATATAAACCGGATATACTGCGACATTGTACCACCGAGTAAACTACGCCAGAAATACAAGGTGGAATGGGATGGGGTGGTCATAACTGGAATACTCTATAGTCAGTGAGATGATCGATGAGGGCTGATGTGGAATTAAAAACAATGAGAACAATGTAAGAGGATTTTCTGTAGGTTTCGACGATAAATTCCCAATTTTTCCATTAACTGAACACCTTACAACAAAAATTCAAAATGATATTCCAAAAGATACTTCTTCCCTCAAAACTCTAGGGAAAACCTAGAAATCAGGCGCGGGTATGGGTATGTGGGAAGAAGTTTATTTCTCAGCCACGTGGTTCCGGTTTCAGTCCCATTGCGTTGCACTGTGGACAAGTATCTTCTTGCCCACGGGCCGACCAAAGCATCGTGAGTAGATTTGATAGACGGAAACTGAGAGACCAAAGTCACAGAAGCATCGATGGTGAATAAAAAGCAACACAACCTGGGAGAGGACGGCCAAGAATCGACAACGGTGATGAAAGGGTGTCAAGGACCCATGTTCGTTCCTTTGGGAGCGCAGTGATTACGTAAGATGCCAAAATGTGGAATCCAGCCAGGGACTTAGTGATTCTGAAGCGAAGTTCTTACCCGGTTACTCTCTCTCTCTCTCTCTCTCTCTCTCTCTCTCTCTCTCTCTCTCTCTCTCTCTCTCTCTCTTTCTCTCCCCTTTTTCACGGAAGTATACTTTCATTGATCAAGGTACGCGTTCTTTTTATGTGCTCTACTTTTCATCTCTTTGTTTTTGCCAGTAAAGTATATTTCCATTGACGAACGGCGACCTGTATTCAAATGCACAAACAACTATTTTCCTTTCCTCTCAGTTCGATATTCTAATTCCTACTCCTTAATGGACCTATCATTGTCATGCAGATTCCGTTCACCAACCGATCCAGACGGAATAGCATTTCACATTTTTCCCACACAAGTTTTCCAACGATATCACCATTTATTATTATATTGTATTGTTTGGTTTTGTTGGTGGCGCTACTGGTTTCTCGTTATTGTGGTCGTTGGGGGTGACGGTGGCGGCGGTGCTGCTGATGGTGCTGTTTTCAATGTTGTTGTTGTTGTTGTCGTCGTCGTCGTCTTCTCTTCTTCTTCTTCTTCTTCTTCTTCTTCTTCTTCTTCTCTTCTTCTTCTTCTTCTTCTTCTTCTTCTCTTCTTCTTCTTCTTCTTCCAATCAGGACTCATGCCATTAGCCACAAAGAATAATCTCTAATTCGAGCCTACTCTAAGCTACTAAGAATGCATGCATGTGGTAACTTGAAGATCCACCCAACACACGCGATAGACTGGCCGTTGCACGGGTGCGAAGCTACGTTGTTATCCTCATTCCGTAAACGGTGGCTTTTAACGGGTGGAAAGCTGAACCATCCTGGGGAACAGAGGATTCGCAA
>NW_021824591.1:0-17707 GCF_006345805.1 Octopus sinensis | reverse complement strand
GTATTGTGTGTTCTGTGTGTGTGTGTGTGTGGTGTATGTGTGTGTGTGTTTGTGTGTTCTGTGTGTGGTGTGTGTGTGTGTGTGTGTGTGTGTGTGTGTGTGTGTGTGTGTGTGTGTGTGTGTGTGAGTGCTTAGGGATATTTCGTTAGTCTTTATGTTCTGAGTTCAAATTCCGACGGGGTCGATTTTTCCTTTCATCCTTTCGGGGTCGATAAAATACGTACTAGTTGAGAATCGCAGTCGATGCAATCGACTTACTCCCATCCCTGAAATTATTTGTCTTCTGCCAAAATTTGAAACCGATGTGATATCAATACACCGTGCAATTGTATTCACCAATGTTGGTAAATGATATCATGCTATGATATCTGTATATGATATTACTAAATGATAGCGCGTATTAGTGTATATCTTTAGACTGTGTGAACAAAAAGATAGCGAAGTAGAGAACCGTGAGAGGTTGTACGATGGGGAAGAGAACTAAAGATGAGAGAAAGATCAATTAAAAGGGAAAACAAAGGTAAAGGATAGAAGATGGAGGGGGAGAGAATAACAGAGAGAGGGAGAAAGAGGGACAGAAAGGAAGAAAGAGAGTGTGATGGGGAAACAAACAGCGAGATAGAATAACAAAATGGAGTTAAAAAGACAACGGTTAACATTTATCTTTGAGTATCTTGGTGTGTGAGTCTTTGATACGTGTGCGCGCACACACAATACACACACACACACACCGCACACACACACACACACACACACACACACACACACACACACATATATATATATATATATATATTTGTACGTACATGACCATATTAGACTATACATACACTTATACATAGAATCATACTTACATACAAATATACATATACATAAATAAATATATATGCAATGATATATATACATATATATATGCACACTCATATACACATGTCTAAAAGAATGATACAAGAAATGCTGTCACAGAGTGATACAAACGGAAAAAGAGATAAAGAAGAAAGGAAGAAAAAAGTATGAAATAAAAACGAGAAAACTAAGTGAAAGTCTGCTGATTGAAGTTTCTTCCGATTCCCTCAGGAGAATTTCCTCATTAGGTTCCAAACAATCCTAGACCGTCGTCTGGCCTTAGGAGACATTTTAATCACGTGACAAAACAGACGAACGTTGACGATATTTGCAAATGGCGGCGATGAATTGTTTTCCGCTTCATTTTCTTTATTTTTACACACTAACTTTGTTTCTGTGTTTGGGTGCGATTTCAGTTAAAATAGTCGGAATTAGTAACAACGTTATATGTTGTTGATGACTTGCAGAATTTAAAAAAAAAAAAAAACAGAGAAGAAAAAAAAAAAATGTAAATAACATTCAACCGTTCCAGAAACCATTTTAACTAGCTTTTGCCATTAATAGTCGTTATTTTCTGTCTTCCATACAATATCGATATAATTAGCAACAACGGCAGTAGCAGTAGCAACACCACCACCACCACCACCACCACCAACAACAACAACAATAACAACCTATCCAGAACACTGACAGCCCTCACCATCTCAGTCACAATCACCACTATCATAATTACCATCACTATCTCACTATCATCATTACCATTAGCAACACCACCACTACCACAACTACCACCACCACAATTAACATCAATGCCAACACTCTACTACTACTACTACTACTACTACTACTACTACTACTACTACTACTACTACTACTACTACTCATCTACTGCTGTCAGTACTACAGCTACAACCACCACCGTCACCACTACCACTATTATCACCAGCACCACTACTATAATCGTACTACAACCACTACCAGCACCAGATCCAGCAGCAGCAGGACCACCACCACCACCACCACCACCACCAACACCACCACTACCACCAATACCATTACTAACCGCCATCACTTGTAATATTTTGTGTATACCACTCATCGACTCATCACCACCCACCATTACAACTACCACCATTACCACTACCAACACTTCTATACTTCTACAACCGACACGACCATCACCACAAACCACCAACGTCACCACCGCCATCACCATCACCCTCATCATCATCACCACCACCACCACCACCGCCTCCACCACCAATGCCGCCTCCGCCGCCGTCGCCGTCGCCGCAGCCAGTGCCCTTAACACTTGACAGTTTTTACGTTTTTTGTTAATAGTTTCTGCGCAAGACGATCGGGCATGTGTATGCGCATGTGCATATATATATGTGTGTGTGTCTGTATATGTATGTGTGTATGTGTGTATGTGTGTATGTGTGTATGTGTGTATGTGAGTATGTGTGTATGTGTGTATGTGTGTATGTGTGTATGTGTGTATGTGAGTATGTGTGTATGTGTGTATGTGTGTATGTGAGTATGTGTGTATGTGGGTATGTGAGTATGTGTGTATGTGTGTATGTGTGTATGTGGGTATGTGAGTATGTGTGTATGTGAGTATGTGTGTATGTGTGTATGTGTGTATGTGTGTATGTGAGTATGTGTGTATGTGGGTATGTGAGTATGTGTGTATGTGTGTATGTGAGTATGTGTGTGTATGTGTGTATGTGAGTATGTGTGTATGTGAGTATGTGAGTATGTGTGTATGTGTGTATGTGTGTATGTGAGTATGTGTGTGTATGTGGGTATGTGAGTATGTGTGTGTATGTGGGTATGTGAGTATGTGTGTGTATGTGAGTATGTGTGTATGTGAGTATGTGTGTGTATGTGGGTATGTGAGTATGTGTGTGTATGTGGGTATGTGAGTATGGTGTGTATGGGAGTATGTGTGTATGTGAGTATGTGTGGTATGTGGGGTAGGTGAGTATGTGTGTGTATGTGGGTATGGTGAGTATGTGTGGTATGTGGGTATGTTGAGTACGGTGTGTATGTGAGTATGTGTGTGTATGTGGTATGGTGTGTATGTGTATGGGTGTGTATGTGGGTATGTGAGTAGGTGTTTGTGTATGTGGTAGGAGTATGGTGTGTGTAGTGTAGTATGTTGTGTATGTGGTGTATGTGAGTATGTGTGTATGTGTGTATGTGTGTATGTGTGTATGTGGGTATGTGAGTATGTGTGTGTATGTGGGTATGTGAGTATGTGTGTGTATGTGAGTATGTGTGTATGTGTGTATGTGTGTATGTGTGTATGTGGGTTATATTGGTTTTTTGTGTATGTGTGTATGTGGGTATGTGAGTATGTGTGTGTATGTGGGTATGTGAGTATGTGTGTGTATGTGAGTATGTGTGTATGTGTGTATGTGTGTATGTGAGTATGTGAGTATGTGTGTGTGTGTGTAAGGTTGTAGATGACGTTTAGCGAAAGCGATGGGAAAATTCAAAAAAATGAAACATACTCCAGAGAAAACCATTTCGCTGACAAGAACAATAATAGCAACAACATTTACTACCACCACTACTACTACTACTACTACTACTACTACTACTACTACTGCTGCTGCTGCTGCTGCTGCTGCTGCTACTACTACTACTACTACTGCTACTAACAACATCACCACCATCACCTCCACCACAACCAACACCACCACCACCACTACTACTAACAATAACATCACCACCACCACCACTATCACCACCACCACCACCACCGTCACTACTACTACTACTACTACTACCACTACTACTACTAACAACATCACCACCGTCACTACTACTACTACTACTACTACCACTACTACTACTAACAACATCACCACCATCACTACTACTACTACTACTACTACTACTACTGCTACTACTGCTACTGCTGCTGCTGTTGCTACTACTGCTACTAACAACATCAACACCACCACCTCCACCACAACCAACACCACCACCACCACCACCACCACTACTACTAACAACATCACCACCACCACCACTATCACCACCACCACCACCGTCACTACTACTACTACTACTACTACTACTACTACTACTACTACAGTTACAACAACCATTGTTTCGCTGTCAATTACCAAGTGTTCTTCTAATGGTAGACGACGACAAAAGAGTTATGTGGAAATTATTCCAGGTCTTTCTGGAGAGTGGAATTATCATCTTTTCATTTTTTGTTGTTTTGTGACTGGAAGGGGGGAGTGAAGATTTCATATTTCCTAAAGGAATTTGTGTAACAGCTGACGCGAGAATTAAACAACGAAGTTTATAGAAATGGAGTGAAGAGGGGGCAGGAAAACTAAGTCCCTTTTTTTTTTTTTTTGGTAAAAGAATCCCTAATATCGTTAACATAACCATAAAACTTCTAGAAAACTGTGTTGACAGAGACATACAAACATGTTATCATCTGGCTTTGGGAATTCTAGGCTTCTGACTTTAATTTTGGAAATGGTTTTTCATTTTTTTTACTATGTTTTTACTTCGTTTTATTTCGTAATATCTGTGGTTTTTCTCATTTTTTTCTACTATGAATAATTGTTTGTTTTAGTGTTCGTTATTTATGGTGTTTTTTGTTATTTATCTCCTTAGTTTGTTATTTATGACATTTGTATAACATTAAATAAAAAAAAAAAAACGACGTCGTAAATTACAAACTGGTGTTTATTATTTATGACATTAGTTTGTTATTTATGAGGTCAGATTATTTATGACGTTAGTGTTATTAATAGCGTTTTTTTAATTTCTGACGTCAGTTTGTTACGTTAGTTATGATATTTGCCATTATGACATTAGTTTATTTATGATTTTAGTTTGTTATTTATGACTTTAGTTTATTATTTATGATGTTAGCTCGTTATTTACGATGTGAGTTTGCTAGTAATGATGTGAGTTTGTTAGTTATGATGTTTGTTATTTATGAGTTTAGTTTATTATTTATGATGTTAGCTTGTTATTTACGACGTGAGTTTGCTAGTAATGATGTGAGTTTGTTAGTTATGATGTTTGTTATTTATGACTTTATTTTATTATTTATGATGTTAGCTTGTTATTTACGACGTGAGTTTGTTAGTTATGATGTGAGTTTGTTAGTTATGATGTGAGTTTGTTAGTTACGATGTGAGTTTGTTATGACGTTAGTTTACATATGCTGTTTGTTATTTATGACTTTAGTTTATGATGTTATTTTATTTATGACGTTAGTTTGTTGTTTATGACATTAGTTTGCTATTTATGAAGTTAGTTTATTATTTACTAGCTTAAAAGCCGCACTCCTTGCGAACTTTGAAGCTAGCTCCTGCGGAGGGCTAATTGGGCCTATGGCCCAAAACCAGAGAGAGTTAAATAGCATGGCTATGATACATCTATAATGACTAAATACCCCGGTGGTGTTTGATTAGAGGTTAAGGACGGATGAGTATTAATTCTGTAATGCAAGCATTCAATTGTTTCAGTCCCAAGCTGAATTCCAACTGTTGGCCAGTTTGTTTCAAAGTTCTTATCTCGACGTAAAAGTAACAAAGCAAATGTCGTTTATCTCCCCCTTGATCTCTGACGTCATCGGTCAAACGCAACCAAAAGGGCGGGAATCAGCCAAGCTTTTCCTGCTTTTAATCAGATCCCAATGCTGGATGTTCAGGAACCAAATGAAGGACAGATTTTCAATCCCTGGACCATCCTAATTCCAAAAAGGTAAAATAGGTCTACGTAGAGAAAATGTAATCTGAGATATCGGGGTCCCAAATAGGCAGAATTGCGCTTTTATTAATATAGATTACGTTTGCCTGTTAATTCTAACATTAGTTTGTTATTTACGACGTCCGTTATGATGTTTGTTATTTATGACGTTAGTTTGTAATTTACTACGGTGGTTTTCTTTTTACGTTAGTGTATCACTTATGACGTTAGTTTGTTATTTATAACGTTAATTTGCTATTCATGACATTAGTTTGTTATTAACGGTGTTAATTTTTTTCCTTTATGCTGTTATTTATAATGTTAGTTTTCATTTATTTTCATGTCATGTCTCAGTCTCTGTATCATTTGCTGTAGAGCAATTTGACGAAAATAATCTGAACCAGCTGTAACAATATTTTAAATATATTTCTGTGTGGAAAACATGAAAAAAAAAAAAAAAAAAAAAAGAAAAGAAAAAAAAGAAAAAGAAAGAAAGAAAAGAAAATTTTGGTGGGTATGTGCAATGAATAAATGTGCAAATCCCTGACGTAACAAACCGTTCATGTAAAGAAAAACCCTGCTGAGTGACATCTAGGTAGAGAGCTTAAATACTTCAAGAGCTTGCTTCCACAAACCTACAATTATGCTTTTAATTGCGCGCAGCAGGAAATGACCGAATTGGTAAAGTGGCGGCGGTTAGATAGCGGTAGAGGTATGTAGTTACGTCTTCGGGGTTCTGAGTTCGAATGCAGTCAAGATCAGTTTTGCATTAAATCCTTTATATAAATATCAGTTAAGCACTGGGGTTTATTTAATCGATTTGTTCTCATTCTTCTCACATTTGCCCTACACTGCTGCTTACACGCTTCGCTTCATGAATTGTTATATATACAGTTGCTCATCATATAGTGATCACACGTGATCACGTGACCGACCAGTCCATCAGATGTAGTTACACATCGCTGGTCACAATGCGTTCGCATTGTTTTAGCCTTCGAATGACGCCACCCCGCTGGCTAAGCGAGCAGGCCAACAGAAGAAAGAGTGAGAGAAAGAGTGGTGAAAGAGTACAGCAGGGATCACCACCATCCCCTGCCGGAGCCTCGTGGAGCTTTTAGGTGTTTTCGCTCAATAAACACTCACAACGCCCGGTCTGGGAATCGAAACCGCGATCCTACGACCACGAGTCCGCTGCCCTAACCACTGGGTCATTGCGCCTCCATCATCATATAGTGTTATACTTATAGTGTTACATTGTTCCTTATCCTCACCCTACTCAGCTTGAAGGCGCGTGGCTTAGTGGCTAGAGCATTAGGTGCACGATCGTAAAGTCGTGAGTTCGATTATCGGCGGCGCGTTGTATCCTTGAGCAAGACGTTT
Organism: Octopus sinensis; assembly: GCF_006345805.1. Classification (NCBI taxonomy): domain Eukaryota; kingdom Metazoa; phylum Mollusca; class Cephalopoda; order Octopoda; family Octopodidae; genus Octopus; species Octopus sinensis. Next base: position 10,750 of record NW_021824591.1, on the reverse strand, counting down.
TATTTCACAATGCTCCAGTCTACACAGCTGGCAAAAATGAATTGTATCTGTATTTCAAAGGACCAGCCTTGTCACATTCTGTGTCACACTGAATCTCCCTGAGATCTAGGCTAAGGACACGCGTGTCTGTAGAGTATTCAGGCTATTTGCATGTTAACTTCACGAGCAGGTTATTCCTTTGATTGGATCAGCTGGAACACTCGTTGTCGTGACCGACGGAGAACCAGACCCTGGCCACTCAGCTAACCACACTCACTCGACACAGCTAACCACACTTGCCCTATTCGGCAAACCACATTCACCCTACACATATGACGTCACTCACCCTTTGCTGCTGCCTACAATCGCCGCATTTCCAGCTACACACCCTTTAATCTTGCTTACCCTCATCTTATTTCTTTACTGCCCACAAGGGGCAACACACAGAGGGGACAGACAAAGGGATTAAGTCGATTGCATCGACCCCAGTGCGTAACTGGTACTTGTTTAATCGACCCCGAAAGGATGAAAGGCAAAGTCGACCTCGGCGGAATTTGAACTCAGAACGTAACGGCAGACGAAATACCTATTTCTTTACTACCCACAAGGGGCTAAATGCAGAAGGGACAAACAAGAACAGACAAACGAATTAAGACGATTATATCGACCCCAGTGCATAACTGGTACTTATTTAATCGACCCCGAAAGAATGAAAGGCAAAGTCGACCTCGGCGGAATTTGAACTCAGAACGAAGCGGCAGAATAAATACCTATTTCTTTACTGCCCACAAGGGGCTAAACGCAGAAGGGACAAGCAAGGACAGACAAACGGATTAAGTCGATTGCATCGACCCCAGTGCGTAACTGGTACTTATTTAATCGATCCCGAAAGGATGAAAAGCAAAGTCGACCTCGGCGGAATTTGAACTCAGAACGTAACGACAGACGAAATACGGCTACGCGTTTCTCCCGGCGTGCTAACGTTTCTGCAAGCTCGCCGTCTTTGCTTACCCTCATCTAGTAGTGCTACGCACACTCTTAATCCTATAATCCTAATCCAATTCCCCGAAATCATCGCTCACCTTCTTCCTCCACTACAACTTGCATTTCACCCTCCGCTCATACTCAGCATACTTAATTGTCCACACTCTATCTTCCCTCACCCTACGTCGTTCCTTGCTCACAATCCCTGTTGCTCTCGTTAACCCTTCACTCACCTTACTCTGTTGCCTTCATTTAACCCACAACGTTCTCCATACTCATCCCACACACTCAATCTTGCCCACACTCATCTTACCATTACGCCCGCTCACACTGATACTCACACCCACACAAAAGCGACTCAACCAGCAGATTATTGCGCCCTTTAATTACCACGTCACACTCCGTTCCACTCCAATAGCTCCATAACAAGAACCAGCAGCAGCAGCACAACCACCACCACCACCACCACCATCGCCTCAGCCGCCGCCGCCGCCCTCACTTCTGTGGGTGTACTCCCAGTTAACTAAAACCAACTTTCGCCTCTTCGTCTGATCGATCGAAGTTAACTCAGAGGTTCAAGCAACAATAACTTCTCCTCCTCCTCCTCCTCCTCCTCCTCCTCCTGCTCATACTACTACTACTACCACTACTACTACTACTACTACTACCACCACCATCATCACCACCATCACCACCACCACCGCCACTACTACTACTAATACCACCACCACCACCATCACCACTACTACTACTAATACCACCACCACCACCACCACACTACTACTACTACTAATACCACCACCACCATCACCACCACCACCACCACCACTACGACGACTACGATGACGATGACAACGGCAGCAATAACAATATCGATGCCCCAAAATCAATGCCTTATTACCCGGACCTTGTATCATAAACAGCTGTCATGGTTTTTTTCTTTCTTTCCTTACTGTCATAACTAATTGTCAACTACCTGATCATTGTTTTCGTTTAAGTATTCATTACTTTCGCTATTTACTTGCAGATCGATAAGGCAGATATAAGATCGATAACTGCAAGTGTCACTTTTGTACTGCAGCGCATTCAAACATGTTGACTGACTGCTTCCCGACGACGAACACCATTGCCGGCGTGACACGTGACCAAGTCCATGATGCCTCCGCCAACGCCGTTGTCGTCGCCACCGCCGCTTCTACTACCAACGACGGCGACGACGCAGCGGAAAGGAGGACAAAACTCGCATGATTTGTAAACAGGAAAGAATTTGGTTTTGCCCTGCAAATTGCGTTATTTAATTATTTAAAGAAATAGGCGCAGGCAAGGATAGGTGGTAAGAAGTTTGCTTGCCAGCTATACATGGTTGCGGGTTCAGTACCTATTTCTTTACTACCCACAAGGGGCTAAACACAGAGAGGACAAACAAGGACAGACAAACGGATTAAGTCGATTATATCGAATCCCAGTGCGTAACTGGTACTTATTTAATCGACCCCGAAAGGATGAAAAGGCAAAGTGGACCTCGGCGGAATTTGAACTCAGAACATAAAGACAGACGAAATGCTGCTTAGCATTTCGCCCGGCGTGCTAACGTTTCTGCCAGCTCGCCGCCTTAATGTTCAGAACCACTGCGTGACACTTTAAAGCATGACTCTTGTATTATAGCCCCGGATCAACCAAAGCCTTGTGAATGGATTTAATTAAAACTGAAACAAGACTGTCATGTGTATGTGTGTGTGTGTCTTTGCGTTCGTATTTGTTCTTCACCACTGTTTGACAACCAATGTTGGTTTGTTTGCGTCTCTGTAACTTAGCAGTTCAGCAAAATATTCCGATAGAAAGAGCATCAGGGTCGATTTGTTCGACTAAAACCCTTCAAGGCAGTGCCCCAGTACGGCTGTAGTCTAATGGTTGCAATAAGTAAAAGATAAACGATAAATATTCATTATTTATTATTATATTATTATTATTTATTATTATTATTATTATTATTATTATTATTATTATTATTATTATTATTATTATTATTATCGACAGAATCGTTAGCCCGCCGGGCAAAATACTTAGCGGTATTTCGTCTGTCGCTACGTTGTGAATTAAAATTTTGCCGAGGTCGACTTTGCCTTTCAACTTTCGGGGTCGATAGAATAAGTACCAGTTGAACACTGGGTTCAGTGTAATCGACACATCCCCACACTATATACAAAACCAAATATATGGCACCCTAGGCATATATTTGGTTTTGTACATAATTGTTGTCTCTTAAGGTCTCTGGGTGAAACTTGGAGCCAAATTGTACATACATATATATACACCCACTACACTAGAGATTCTATTATATTTATACACATAACTGCTAGTGGTAGTTTTGTTTCGAGCCCTAGGACATATTCAGGTCAGAGCTTAACTCAGTTTCCATTACAGCCAAGTGGCCAAGGTCACAACATACCCCCTGACCAAGACGCCAGCTCGTCATAGGGTCAACTTCCTGGCTATTGCTGGAACTCATTTGCAGGTGGACTGGAGTAATTTAAAACGAAATATTTTCTTCAAAAATACAATGCACTGCTCCGTCCGGGAATCGATACCATGATCTTGCGATCATAACACCCTTACCTTTTGACTACGAGCCTTCACACACGAAACCAGATCTTCCCTTATATATCTACACTACATTATGCCTTCCTATATGTCTCCAGAATACTCCAAACCCTCCTGTATATTTCTTGCATGCTGTGATACAAACCAGCATTTAAATGATAGACTTAAGTCAAGGCTCTGGGTGTCTGACAGATCCTTGCGTTATAGCTCGTAGCGTTTGATGAAATCGTCATCAGTTAAGTAGAATGGGCTCTTAAGTGCAGAATCAAGTTTTAAATGAGAATCTTCCAGTCTCGTTCTTCCATTAATTACCATTCTCTGAAGAATCAAAATGCTAGGCAGTTAAATTAGAATGAGATTGAAAATAGCTTTGGAAGATCTTTTTAATTCTGTGATTAAGTCATTAGCGACGAGTTTAAATGGAATAAAGAACCGTTGATTAAAGAGGTCTTGTGTGTGAGTATGTGTGTGTGTGTGTGTGTGTGTGTGTGTCTGTGTGTGTGAGAGAGGGAGAGAGTGAGAGAGAGTGTGTGTGCGTGTGTCTAATCAACGTGAATTACTTTGAGTAGAGGAAGAGGGAAAAGAAGAAAGGAGGATGGAAAGAGAAAGGAAGAGAAAGAAGAGCAGGTGATTATTGACAAAGATATAACAAGGAGAAGCACACCACACACACACACACTCACACATACATATGAACATACATACACACATACGTACATGCATAAATGCGTACATACACGCATAAATGCATACACACTCACATACATACACGCACACACATAAATACGTATGTATGTATTTGTATGTACGATAGCTCTATAAAAATGAAAGTTGTAAACTTCACGACTGTAACTGTTACATTGGCCAGAGGAGTACAACACTCTCTGATACACATACCGTGCTTTTACAACAAAGAACAATAGGACCACTCTGCATCAGACACCGTAAAACAAAGTTACTTAGAAAAATATTAACATAGAAATGGACGACCGATTGTGGAACTAATATTCATGTCGCAACACCAGGCTACAATTAGCACACAAACAACATAACGCATTTCTCAAACAAGATAAGCACATCACTGATGACGTGTAACTCTGAAAGCCATATTAAAAATGCGATGACGTAAGACTATAACGGGTAAAATACCAATCTCAAAACGTTCAAATGGCTAAATTCTGACTATAAAACTTGCAAAAATAAATAAATAAATAAGTATACACAAATAAATGAATATAGGCTGCATAAACAAAATTCACCTTATATGAAAAGGAGCCGCTCACAAACCAGCAGGACTCAATATCCCGAAGATGTGGCTGAGATAGTTTGGAAACGCTGATGAAAGTAAATATTGGAACTTGATTATTTCAAACAAACTATAAGCGACAGATACGCATATATGAAAAACAAAGAACGCTAATAAAAATTATTAATTTGGAATATATTAAAAAAAAAGACATTGGAAAGTTTATATGTATGCTGCGGTGCCCCAGCATGGCCACAGCTCGTGAGCTGAAACTAGATGAAATGAAATGAAATGAAATGAATGTATGTACTCTTTTACTCTTTTACTTGTTTCAGTCATTTGTCTGTGGCCATGCTGGAGCACCGTCTTTAGTCGAGCAAATCGACTCCAGGACTTATTCTTTGTAAGACTAGTACTTATTCTATCGGTCTCCTTTGCCGAACCGCTAAGTGACGGGGATGTAAACACACCAGCATCGGTTGTCAAGCGATGTTGGGGGGACAAACAGACACACAAACATATACACACACATACATATATATATACATATACATATATACGACGGGATTCTTTCAGTTTCTGTCTACCAAATCCACTCACAAGGCTTTGGACGGCCCGAGGCTATAGTAGAAGACACTTGCCCAAGGTGCCACGCAGTGTGACTGAACCCGTAACCATGTGGTTCGTAAGCAAATATATATATATATATATATAGGCGCAGGTGTGGATGTTTGTGTGTGTGTGCGTGCGTGAGAGCGTCTTTCTGTCTGTGTTGGGCCGACACTATCGCTTGACAACCGGTGCTAGTGTGTTTACGCTCCCGTAACTTAGCGGTTCGGCAAAACTCTTATTTCTAGCAATGCAGGTGCTTCAGCACCCTTAGTCGCACTTAGTGACGATTAAATATATACATGCATGCATACATACATACATACATACATACACACACACACACACACACACACACACACACACACACACACACACACACACACCAATAGCTTTGTTCTAGTGTAACTCTGCTCTTGTTGTTGTACAATAATAGTGCTGTAGTAGTTAAGCTCTCTTGCTCCTAATACAATTGACTGGAGTGAAATACTCCACCACACAACATAGTTTGCACTTAACGTTTGGAAACAATTCAGTTCTTTTTTTTTTTTTCCTTCTCGTGAAAAGCTTGTTTCCATCATATTTGACAGCCATCTTTCACAGATGATGTCTCTACTTTTATTTTTTGCCCCGACAAACGATCTATTGTTGAAAACAGATAGACTGCTGGATCACTCTTCCTCCCCTTCTCTGTCTCCGTCTCTGTCTGTGTGTGTCTCTCTCATTTTCTCTCTCTATCACCCCCTCTCTCTCTCTCCCTCTTCCCCCCTCTCTCTAACGTTACTTAAACAAATAATGAAGTCTAGCTGTCATTTCGTATTATTGTGATATGTAGATGTATGTATGTATGTATGTTGTATGTATGTATGTGTATGTGCATTATGTATGTACGTATACGCTGGTTATATATTTTCTACTTTCGCTCGAGAAAATTTGAAATATTTGCTGAGCATTTTTTTCAGATATATGTATTTTTGAACAAATGAATTGTTTTGTCTGAGTCAAAATACTTCCAAAGATTCGCGAACGTGCGTGCTAGTATTTTCAATATATATCGGTAGTCCGTCGGTTACGACGACGTGTGTTCTAGTTGATCTGTTCAACGGAACAGCTTGTTCGTGAAGTTCACGTGCAAGCGACTGATCACCCCACAGGCACGCGTACCCTTAACGTTGTTCTCAGTCTTCTACTTCACCATTTAACAAACCAGTGCCTACCTGTTTATAATACACATAATTTCCCCATCTCTTTGTTTAACACAAGTACCCTACCTCTCTATATAACACTACAGTCTCCTACCTTTCCACACAACTCTAGCCCACCATCTCTATATAACTCTAATTTCGGACATATCCATACGGCACAGAAATTGTCACCCATAATTATGACCCTAGTATCGATCTATTGCATTTCAATCTGTTTTAGGGTTAGGGTTAGTTAGGGTTAGGGTTAGGGTTAGGGTTAGGATTAGGGTTATGGGTTGGGGGAAGGGTATCTTCTTTCTTCAGAAATGTAAATAAACCCAATCTGTTTCTTAAACGAGGGACATATTCATACGGCACAGAATGATTTCACCTCAATAGACGTCATTGATTGGCTGAAATTGCAGAAATTGAAGAAAAAAACACAACAAATATCTTACAAACTATAGAATTTTCTTAATAAAGCCAAGAGAAAAAGATGTTTTATAAACACCTTCTACCAGTATACGAAGTTTAAAAGTGTTTAGTTACGTGGAAATTATTTAAAAAAAACTGCCGTTCAAACCGAAAAGATCCCTAATTTCCTACTTCCTAAATAACAATAAAATTCCTCCATCTCTCAATACAACTTCTTCACTTCACTGTATTACACAGAATCCTCCCAGTTTATATGACCCTAACTCTAACCCCTTCTATATAAAGAATACTATTCTTCATCTCTTTATATGTCGCCACAATTGCAAATCTCTTATATATTTCCATAATTCCAGTTTTCATCCCGTCAACATCGATTTATCCTTTTATGCTTTCGGGGTGAAGACTTTTCTCTCCCCGCTCTCTATCCTCCCATGACTCTCTTTCTCCCCTCCGTTCTCTCCCCGACTCTTCTCTCTCTCTCTCTCCCTTTCCGCTTCTTCCTCTCCTTTCTTTTCTCTTCATCTCTCTCTCTCTCTTTCCCCTCCCTTTTGTGTCCCTTCCCCTTTTTCTCTTCCTGCCCTCTTTATCTGTCTTTTTCTCTCTCCTCTTTCTTCCCGCCTCTCTCTCCCTCTTCTCTCTCCCGCTCTCTTCCTCTCACCTGTAATACACAAGTCCATCCTTTTCACATTGCGTCTCGTTGATTCTGCCAGAGAATTGAGTTAAGGAGTCTGCGTGCCTGCGGAATACTCAGCTACTTACTAGTTAATTTCACCAGAAGAAATGCAATCAATCGAATGACTGCTCATCGTCGCCGCTGACGGAAGATCTTCTACATCATTTGAAAAATTAACATCACTCAAGCTATTCTCGTTATACAAGTCTCTCACCTATTGCAATGTGTGCATGTTGTGTGTGTGTGTGTTAGTGTACGTGTGTTTGTGTACGTTTAAGCGTGCGTGTATGTGTGTGTGTGTGTGTGTGTGTGTGTGGTGTGCATGTGTGTCCCCCGTGTGGGTGTGCGTTTGTGTATGTGTGTGGGTTTGTAACGAAATGACCAACACTTGTGGCTATGAATAAATTGTGCAGACAGAAATCGTATACCTTATCACAGTCACTGCCCACCCAAGCACATCGGCTCCCCCCCATACCATCACCACCACCACCACCACAAACAACAATAACAATAACACCCACACATACTAGCGCTACCACCACCTTCACCGCCGCCACCACCACCAGCATCATCATAACCAGCATCATCACCATCGTCACCACTACCATCACCAACCACCACCACCACTATCATCAGCATATCCACAATCATCATAACACCACCACGACCATCACCAGCATCACTGCCACTACAACCATTATCAACACCACCACCATCAGCATCCTCACCACCACAACCACCACTATCACCACCACCACCACCACCGCCGTCGCCACCACTACCACCACCACCACCACATAACCACCACCACCACCACCACCACCAACAACAACAACAACAACACTGCCGTCACAACTAGTACCATCATCATCACCGCCGACTCCGCCACCACCTCCACCACCACCACGGCCACCACCATGGCCACTACCACGACCACTACCACCGCCTGTATCACGACTGCCAGTACCATTGTACAAGGAAATGCGTACGATATGGTCTATAGAAAGTAATGTGTATAAAGTGATGTGTATAGTACAATGTGTAGGATGTGGTGTGTACAATGTAGTGTGTATAATGAGGTGTGTATCTTGTGATTTCTATATGGTGTGTATATAGTAATGTATATAGTGGTATATACCGTGTACTGTGTAGAGTTTAATGTATATAATATGGTGTATATAATATGTGAACCGAGAAAGCAAACAACCAACAAATCGTAAGATTTTATATTTGGAAATGTGAGTTTAATGGAGGTTTAGGGTTAAATTAATGGGAGTGAGGGAGGGAGGGAATGAGGGAGGGGCAGAGGGACAGGGGAGCAGAGGGAAGGAGGGAAGGAAGGAGTGAATGAGGGGGATGGAGGGATAGAGGGAGGGAGGGAATGAAGACGTGAGGGAAGGAGGGAGAGAGATAGAGAGAGGGGAGTGAGTGAGGGAGGGAGAGAGAGAGTGATTGAGCGAGTAAGTGGGCAAGGGAATGAGTGAGAGTGAGTGGGAGAGTGATTTGAAGAGTGAGTGAGCGAGTGAGTGAGTGAGCAAGTGAGTGAGTGATTGATTGAGTGAGTGAGACTAAAAAAAGTGAGTGAATGAGTAAGGACGGGAGGCAAGGAGGAAAGGAGCGATTGAGTGAGTGTGTGAATGAGTGAGTGAGTGAGTGAGTGAGTGAGTGAGTGAGTAAGTGAGTGAGTGAGTAAGTGAGTGAGTGAGTGAGTGAGTGCAGTTTGAAATGTTATGCAGACAGTTGGAATGTTATTTGTAAGTCAAGACAACAGTCTAAACTGATTTATCTGCTCCGTTTTAGTAAGAATATATTAGACAGTGAAAGAAATGTATCGATCATTTATGACAGTTTTAATGTACACACGTCTGTCCATTGTTGAAAGTGAACGCCATTAATGTGTCTTGAGTGTATATGCGTGCATACATACATACATACAAACATATATATATATATATATATATGCACACACACATATATGTGAACATATATATATATATATATATATATATATATATCTGCTCCCCGACTCCATCGTCTCTCCACCTACATTATCGATCCTATATCTCCATCTCATAACCAAGTCTGTTTGATAAGGTTTTAATGCGTTGGATGGCCGTTATCCAATAGCAGACGACAATGAACACAGCTCGAGGCAGTGTTGAAATTTCCGTTAATTCAGTGTCAAAGACAACTGGTGAATGTACTGGGGATATTAACAGATTTTGGCATTTGTTTTAGTTTCTGTTAATCTCCATCCATCTTTAATATTGTGGATAAAACGAAAACTATTCTCGGCGCTACATGATGTCTCTAGTCTGGGTTAACAATTGAATTTCTAGTGGACAGTTCTTGACTATTAATGGCTTTTGTGTGGAGTATGTCGATCCATAATATTCACAGCTAGAAGAGTTATTGTTGTCCGTCTATTACACACCACGGTGTTCAGGACCTCAGGTTACTGTTAATGATTGAGATGACCTTGTAAATATAATTGTTGGCGCCTGCCGAGGAAACCGTTAGAGTTAAATGAAATGAATCAGGCTGTGGCAGTTCTTTCTTTCGGGATTCTCACGTCACTTGTGCTTCTCTGTTTCTTCACAAAACATTACTTAAAACTGTTGGTACTGAATTTAGCTGAAATCGACTTCTCTGGAGATACAGTACATGATATAAAATATCACCACCCCTGCCAGGACAGCTAAAAAGCTAAAGGAAAACGAAAAAAATTCAAAGCTGTTATTGCCTCATCAAACTTTGTCCACCATTATAATTGTTAGTGAAGCAATATAAACTGATCGGAAATCACACGAGAAACTCGTTTTTCAGTCGGCGTCTTCAGTTACACTCTTCTTGTGCTTAATCAGTGTAGTGTTCATTAGTACTGTCTCACTTCTTCGTTAGTGTTTTCATTAGTATTGTCTTCATTAGTGCAGTCTCTTAATTAGTATCGCAATACACTTTAGTTATTCGGTTGTTGTGTAGCTCCAGAGCAAACCAGATCCAGTAAACATGTAGCCAAAGACATTCCAACTGTCTTTA
>NW_021824590.1:15000-17922 GCF_006345805.1 Octopus sinensis | reverse complement strand
GCAGTAAAGAAATAAGAAACGTTAGCATGCCGGGCCGCAATGCTTTGTGGTATTTCGTCTGTCTTTATGTTCTGAGTTAAAATTCCGCTGAGCTCGACTTTGCTTTTCATCCTTCCCCCCAAAATTTCGGGCCTTGTGCCCTGAGTAGAAACGAATATTTCGTTGTTACGGCCATTGTGGCGAGCAATTATTCTCGCTCTCCCAACGCAAATATGCCGAAGCAGAAAGATAAAAAAAGGACTAGAAAAATATCCAAAAGCCTCTTTTTGCCCCGCCCCACAAAAGTCTAAAATATATTGGAAATTAAACTTTCTCATATTTCTTTGAAATAATTCTACGTGAAACAATCATCCAAGTTTTGAAACTTTACCAAAATGTAATCCAATCAGAAGAATTCATTGAGACGGCTTACCAGAACAACAACAAGAAGACTGGGGGAAAAGAATGAGAAGATGTTGGTTAATGGTGTGAAAGATTTTTTGGAAAGGTTGGAGTTAATGGTAAAGACATCAATGGAATATATTTAATAAAGATGATAAACGAAAGAGTGAGGGACTTGTGGGTGGTGTAAAGTGGGGATGAGGTGGGGGTGTATGGGAGATAGATAAATAGAGAGGCAGACGAACAGAACGAGAGAGAGTGAGAGAGAGAGAGAGAGAAGGGGAAAGGGGAAAGAAAGCGGAGAGAGAGAGAGGAAAAGTAGGCTGTGGAACGAATGAGAGAATGGTAAAGTGAGAAAGAGAGTTGAGTATGTGGTGTGTGTGAAAAAGAGGATGAATATAAAAGAAAAGGAAAGATAAAAAGTCGGAGAGGGAGGGGAGAGGAAGGAGAAACTGAGGGGGAGAGAGAGAGAGAGGACTTATGAAGGACCAATATATATGTTTGCATGTGTGTGTGTGTGTGTGTGTGTCCTGAGTATGACTTTGAACTGTTTCCGGTAGTGGGTCTCGAGTTCAGAAGTTCCAGGTTTTTTAGGAATTTGGAAGCGCCGCTTGGGCAGTATTGCTCCCAGGACTACTTTGACCTGTCAGGGTCCAGCTATGGATAAACTAGTGAATGTGATGATAATCCACCTGAGTAGAAATACTCTTAGTTGGTGTCAGGGCGCACAGTAAACCCCGGAAGTGAGGGACCCTTCGCTCTTATCACAGCATCCTTCTAGAAGAAGGAGACTGATGTAAAACCTGCGGCTTTACATGATTACTGATCATTTCACTTTGGTCTGTCATTAAGCATTAATCACGGAGATTTAGAAAGAGGTATAAAAAAGAGAGGAAGGGGCTCCTTGCAGTCATATTAGGCGAGGATGCGGAGCAGGGGTGCCCAAACCCTATGTCCCGCTATAGAGGCTTTCTATAAGGGAAGGCTCTTCTCTCCGGGCCCTGAGGTGGATCTCTCCACTATCCCGCCTCCTGCCAGGTTGATAACGGTCCTATTTTGCGGCCGTTCTCGGTGGAGGAGGTGAAAATGAGTGGGAGGAAAATGAATCCTTCCTCAGCGGCGGGTCCAGATGGACTTACTGTTCGTGAAATTAAGTCCATGGACCCCTGTATTCTCGCTAATATATGTAACTGAAGGCTCCCGATATCCTGAAGATATCTCGCGTTGTGCAAGCGTTTATCACTATAATCCAGTGACGTACAGATGTCTCTTTATGGTGACCCCATTCGTCATTACATCTACAGAAAGTCCTGTAGAGTGTTAACATGTGCGGACTTAACCAGCTGCAAGCGCACAATAAGTTACAACGTCCGTACGATACCTGCAACGGGACTGATTAGTCTTTCGATGAAAGGGAATTTGCTTACTAACCAACAATCAACGTTCCATCACTGAAATTTAGATAAGACTAAAAATATAGCATCACAGAATAAATGTTAGAAAAGTCTTGCATATTTTTATTGTTCCACTTACAGATTAAATATGCGGAATACAAGTTAACAAAAGCATCGTTGCCTTAAAACCAGAGCCATTTCAAGTTTGTTCTAGCTCAACACTTCGTATCGGAACCAAATGTACCATTAATTATGGAGAGAAATGTCAATTTGCGAACGAAGAAGTGTTAGACTTCGAAGCCCCCATAAGAATGCGAGATTGCTGACTCGGAAACTAGAACATTCTTTTATTTCCAGTCAAAGATAACCTCGTCGGTGTTTGAGTCTCGTGGAAGTTTCGATAGGAATGTTCCGTATGTATTCCAAATGTGAGAGTGTAGGAATAAAGCAAGACATCAAAAATATTGTTATATGCAATCTGCAATGCTTGCCCTTGTCGATGAGATTCGAGATTATTTTAGCAACAGCGTCATGCCACTCTGGAGTGTGCTACTTTGAAGATATTCGGGCGTCGGGGTGGGATCGGCGCTGCTGTAATGTCTTCAACAGATACCAGACATAATCGACATTTTCTGTCGCATCTCGAGTATCTGTCTCTCTGTCGACATCTGTCTGTCTTTCAAGCTGACTGTCTATCTATCTATCTATCTATCTATCTATCTATCTATCTATCTATCTATCTATCTATCTATCTATCTATCTATCTATCTATCTATCTATCTATCTATCTGTCTGTCTGTCTGTCTGTCTGTCTGTCTGTCTGTCTGTCTGTCTGTCTGTCTTTCTGCCTGTCTGTCTATCTGCTTATCAATATTTATGTGCTCGTGTATATGCACATATATATATATATATACATACCCATTTATACACATATGCATACACACACATACAAACACATGTATATAAACACATATAAATATGTGTAGATATGTGTGTATATCTATATCTGTTTTTTCGTGTCTGTGTTAACTCCCTATCACTTGTCAATCGGTGTTGGTTTGTTGATGTTCGATCTATCCCTTCCCCCGATATCGCTGACCTTATGCCAAAATTTGAAGCCATTATTTAATCACTGAGTAAGACGGCA
>NW_021824590.1:0-10000 GCF_006345805.1 Octopus sinensis | reverse complement strand
GCAACGCCTGGCGATACTGCTAGTATCTTATAAATATTAGCTATCAAGAGGTAAGAATACTTCTAAATCTCCGGATTCTGATACAAAATACCGATTGTGCAAACACTAGTGGAAGATATCACCAACACCATCAACAGTCGTCCGAACAGTTTCATCTTATGGCGACTCATGGCGTTCTTGCCTAAACAGTCCTTCGCAAGGAAGGATCGATCTGATGCTCGTAATAATGGCACAAGCACCAGAATGTATCTGGAATGTATGCAGAATGTATGATGGCGGAACGCTTTAATAAAATCAAACCGTTGCAAACGAAACATACGTGGAATTGTTCTTTAAGACAGGAAATGGAACCATGCACTGTTAGAGAGGTGACCAAAGCAGCGGTTATGAATGTCGGTTTTAAAGCAATAGAAAAAAGGAAGCAACGACAGTGAAAGAACTTGGAACTGAGAGGATTTGTCTCCCGGCTACAGATTCCTGTTTGTATCTAATATCATAGGTTGAAAGAGTTGTGTAACATTAGATGTGCCCCAAACCCTGAAAATTCTGGAGATTTCCAAGAAGGAACAAAGCAATTTGAATCACGTCTTCCGAATCTAATCGATTTCTGGTTTCGAAAGTTTCGTTAACAAACTACAAAGAATTTCTTATGAACATACATTCGCAGTTACGTACATACATACATGCAAACAGGTACATACATATACACACATTCACATACACACAAACACACACACACACACCACACACACACACACCACACACACACACACAGAGCCATCCATCCATGAGATATATACACTCACATATATAAATACATACACACACATATATATATACACATACATATATATATACATACACACACATATATATATACATATATATATATACATATACACAGATATATATATACATACATATATATATATATATATATATATATATATATATATATATATATATATATATATATATATATATATATACATACATATACACACATTCACATACACACAAACACACACACACACATATATATATATACACAGAGACATCTAAACCTTTACGCGAAGATAATCTGTTTATTTTGCCAAAAGTTATTGAAAATATTTTGTTTTATTTTTCTTTCATTTCTGTTCATTCCCAATTTGTGAAACATGCTGAGATCTGTGGAAGCCATCAAAGAGTTTGGCAGTTCTTCAATATATTATTGTTTCAAAGGGTTGTCTCCTCATTCTTCGAATGCAAACGAAAGGGCGGTGGCGGGAGAACAGAGAAAAAAAAACAACACAAGACAAAGAAACTGAGGGACAAGATTTTTTTATTTACATCGTTTACTTTATTTACCTTATTTACATTTGACGGATATTTGTCTTCATCTTGTTTGTTGTTAACACAACGTTTCGGCTGATATACCCTCCAGCCTTCATCAGGTATCTTGGGGAAATTTCGAACCGGGGTTCTCATTCCTAAGGTATTTTTCGATGTTTTTATTATTATTATTATTATTATTATTATTATTATTATTATATTATTATTATTATTATTATATTATTATTATCATTATTATTATTATTATTCAGGTCACTGCTTGGAATCGAGCTCGGAATCTAGGAGTTAGTAGCCTACGCGCTTAACCACTACACCATATGCCCGATTTTTCTTATGTGTATTAACGGGAAATTCGTTTTCGATTTTATATATAGGTAGGCTATATGTATTGATAACGTGGTTGATTGATAATGTATTTTATTGATAATATGGTCTATTGATTGTATATTTTACAACGAATTCAATATGACATCGTTTGGATATATGACATAGAGAGAGTGAGCAAGAGAGAGAGAGAGAGAAAGAGGGGAAGGATAAGATATATAAACGTAAATTAGTTCGAAAATATCATCACGTTCAGGTGAAAGGTGGATCGACAAGTTACTTAATCTAACGAACGAAATACTTTTGCGGGTAGAAAGGGCTCCTTAGCCGTAGTGAAGGCAATCTATCTAGGGAGATAACCTTACAATAAATCACTCGGTCCGTAGCTTAGAAATACTGGGTTGACGTCCAGCGGGAACAGCTTTGTTTCATGGAGAAGGAAAGATCTTCTTTAGTACTTGGTTGTACAATGCTTTCCAATGTGTGTAGTAGTGGCGCGCGCACACATTATTAGCCATTTGAAAAGACTATGAAAGACTCGACCACGGTCGAACAATGATGATGATGATTTGCGGTCTTTTTCTGTTCTAAGTTCAAATCCCACTGATATCAACTCTTCTTTCAACCCCACCCCACGGTCGACAAAATAAAGTATCTGCCAAATACTGGAGTTGATGTAATCCACAAACTGACATAATTACCGACATCTTGGCAGACGTCTGCTGTTGGAAACGATTGAGCAGGTTTGCTAGGCTTTTACACCCTCTTCTCTAAATCAGGTAACCCCAACACAATCCATGCGAGCATCCGAGATGGTGTTCCAGTCGCCGACTAGCGCTAAAGAGTGAGACCTCCAAACACCTAAAGAAAGCTAGTTGTTGCACCCCAGTTGGGACATGCACAGTAACTAGTTTAAAGGTGTCGCCTTCACTACAGTTCCCGTCTCGGACCATTAACCTACCACCCGCGTCCAAGAAGATCAACCGTATCACGAGTCCCAGGCTTTTCCGAAAAGCACCGCCACCCATCCCGTCCCGGACCGAGTAAGAAATGCGAAGATCTCAAAATCGCCAAAAATGAGTATTAAGGTGCGTGTGCTGTGAATCCTGGTCTTACTGATAGCTATCACATCTAAAGTTAGCGACCTGAGGTCACTGAGCAGGCAACCCTATTTCCAGAATGATGCCAGGTCATCCACTGTGAACTACCATATTGGCTTAAAGATGAAGAGAAGATAAAGAAACGAGTTACCTATTTGGTTGTCCCAGAGACCAGTTGATTCGGTCTCCATGGAATTTTGAGTTTCTTAAAAAGTTCTTTGGGAGCCTATTCCTAGCCCTTACACTCGGAATTCCCATATTATTGGGCAAATTTTTCTTCAATATTCTATGTTTCCAACAATAACCCCACTTAAAATTTTTTGAAAAAGCTGGACCTGAAGGCCACTCCCCCTGCTTCAAGGTTTACGTTTTTATTTCTCCGCCAAGGATATCAGTTTATATTTGTGTTCCGTATCAGTACAAAGTCTGGGGTGCGTCTGATTTATTGATGTTGTGTTTATGTATCAGTCTGCTGTGTGTATTTTCTTTTTGTTGAGGTGAGTGTTGGTTGTGGAGAGTTGTTGTGGACTTGTGTGTTTTGCGTGGCTGTGGTTTCGGTGAAATGTCATCGTTGTCTGGCACATTAAGAGCGGTTGGCGTATTTTAGAATGTTTTGTGACTTTTCCTATTATTATTGTTGTTGTTGTTGTTGTTGTTGTTGTTGAGTGAGAGAGCAGTGCATGCCATCAAAATGACACTAGGGTAAAATATACGAAGCCCAATATACCCATCATGACTACAGGCCTGATAAGGGTACACCAGGCACATGCATCACAACCATATGTGCACAACATGGTGATCTCATATCAAGATACACAGCACATGACCTTGCAGATGGGGCCCAGTTAGAAATTTCTTCTGGCCGAGTAGCCCATCCCACTCAAAAGGTCCTTGTATAAGGGTTGTTTAAGGATGTTGAACGAAACACCCATGTTTCCAGAGGTATATAATTCAAACCCCAAAGAATCCCTCTCAACACATGGCTACGATGCTCCCCCACTACTTCTGCTCGTGATCAGAGATGCACATATCGTCAGCCACTAAGGGACATGCTCAACTGGTTAAGGTCAAACAACTGACAAGCAAATCTGTGGTATTGAGCAGAATATTTGCTGTAGCCCATCTTTTATACCAAGACGAAACAATGTACATGATAACACTTCCAATCAGTTAAGATCAGAAGCCATGAGAGCCACTGCCTGGTACTGCATCAGGACATTATTATTATTATATTATTATTATTATTATTATTATTATTATTATTATTATTATTATTATCATCATCATCATTATTATTATTATTATTATTATTATTATTATATTATTATTATTATATTATTATTATTATTATTATTATTATTCAGTAGTTTTATTTTTATAGCGTGCTTTCACTTCACTACCGAGCGCAGCTCTGTGTGCCTTGGGTATGTGCTGTGATTTGTTGTGATGCTCTGATGGTTATTGTATGGAAAGTGTTCTGCGTAGGATGTGTGCAGTGCCTAGTAGTGCAATTTTGTATGTTATATGTGTTTGTAAGTCCTGGTGTTTTTGTTATGTATTTGTCTGAATATTTTTTATCATGCCTAATGCACCTACTATGATAGGAATTGTTTCTGTTTTCAGGTTCCACATTCTAGTTACCTCTATTTCCAGGTCTTGTATTTTGAGAGTTTCTCCATTTCTTTTAGAGACACGTTTTCATCTGCCGGTATTGATACATCAATTAGAAAGCATTTTTTTTCTTCATGATCTCTGACAACTATATCTGGTCTGTTGGCCTTAATTTCTCTATCTGTGTGTATCGGCATATCCAGAGTATGGTTGCTTTCTCGTTTTCTGTGACCTTTTCTGGTGTGTGCCTATACCATCTTTTTTCTGTGTTATTCCATAATGTTGGCATAGCTTCCAATGTATGTAGGTTCCAACTCTGTCATGTCTGTGAATATATTCCTTCTTAGCCAGGACTGGGCAGCTAGAGATAATATGATTTATTGTTTCTTGTCCATCTCCACATATTCTGCAGTTACTTGTAATATTTCTTTTCATTACATGTTTTTGGTAATTTCTGGTGGGGAGGCTTTGGTCTTGTGCTGCAATTAAAAATCCCTCTGTTTCTGCTTTGAGTCCTGAGCTTCTCAACCATTGCTGGGATTTTTCTTTGTCTATTTCTTTTGCGTTAGTTTAGTCCAGTATTTACCATGAAGGGGCTTTTCTTGCCATCGTTTTATCATGGCTCGTTGCTGTTCTATTTTTAGTTTGGATTTCATTTGTTTTATAGCTTTTGTTGTTTCTTCATCATCTTCTTCTTCTTCTTTGTGTTTATTAGGTGGTATGATTTCTTGTTTGTATTTGTCAGCTTCCTTAAATACTGAGAACAGTTTTTTGTTTTGCTCGTGTTTTGCTGCTATCTGGATCAGTTTTCCTTCCTTCTGAAGTAGGTATTTTTGCAGTCCTATGGTGGTTATTTTATAGTAGTTTTCCAGCTGTATAAGGCCTCTACCACCTTCTATACGTTGTATATATAGTCTTTCTATGTCAGATTTTGGGTGATGCATCCTAGATCCTGTCAGTATTTTTCTTGTTTTCCTATCTATTTTGGACAGTTCATTTCGTGTCCAGTTAAGGATATTGTAGCTGTAACTTATAACTGGGACAGCTAAAGTGTTGATACCTATTATCTTGTTTTTAGCATTGAGCTCTGTTTTTAGTATTGATCTAACTCGTCTATAATATTCTTTTTTTATTTTCTCTTTCATTTTGTGTGTTGTGTCTTATCTAGTTCATGGATTCCTAAGTATTTGTAAGTTTGGCTTTGGTCTAATTCTTTTATTTCATTGGTTTTATCTAGTGTGATGTTGTTACTCTTAACTAGTTTTCCTCTTTTCATGGTTACTTTGGCGCATTTTTCTAATCCAAATTTCATATCTATTTCTTTGGTAAATCCATGAACTGTCTTTAATAGTGTTTCCAGCTGTTTGTCATTTGCAGCGTATAGTTTTAGGTCATCCATATATAAAAGGTGGCTGATCGTTTTGCCGTAACATTTATATCCGCATCCAGTTCTATTTAGCATATCAGATAGAGGTGACAGTGCCAAGCAGAAAAGGAGTGGAGAGAGCGTGTCTCCCTGGAATATTCCTCTTCTAATGGGGATGTCTTTGGTTTTCATGAGTCCCTCTTTTGTTTGGAGGTGTAGGACTGTTTGCCATTTATTCATAGAGTGCTCTATGAATTTTATGATTGTTGGTGCTACTTTGTTAATGGCTAGTGTTTCGAGGATCCATGTGTGGGGGATGCTATCAAACGCCTTTTTGTAGTCAATCCAGGCCATACTGAGGCCTTTCTTCTTTCTGTGGCTGTCTTCAGTTATGGCTTTATTAATCATTAGTTGATCTTTACAGCCATATGAGCCCTTGCGGCATCCTTTCTGCTCTTCTGGGAACAGTTTGTATTCGTCCAGGTGCTTGTTCAGCCTTTGCGTTATCACTGCAGTAAATGCCTTGAACATAGTAGGGAGGCAGGTTATTGGTCTGTAGTTTTCTGGTTTTGTTGTTTCATTTGATTTGGGAATTAAGATGGTTTTCCCCTTCGTGAGCCATTCAGGCATTGTCTCTGGCTCTGCTAGTATGCTGTTAAAGTTTTCAGCCAGCTTTTTGTGCATTCCTGTTAGATATTTCAACCAGAAGTTGGGGATCTTGTCATGCCCAGGTGCCTTCCAGTTGCTTAGTTTTTGCAGTGCCTGGGTGACCTCTTCAGTTGTTATGGGGGTCCAAAGTTGTTCAGATGCCGAGTTTGTTATTTTCATACTCCTTTTTTTTGGCTGTTCGTTCGCCGACCATATTTCTTCCAGAATTCTTCCAATTCTTCTGCCGTTGGTGCTGCAGTGACTTCTATTTTATTTTTGCCTAGTTCTTGGTAGAACTTTTTGGGGTCGGAGTTGAACTTTTGTTCTGTTCAAAGAAGCGTTGGCGTTTCTCGTACCGGCGGATCCTTTGAGCTTTGGCAAGGATATCTTGCTTCAGCTTTTCTTTTATCTCCGGCAAATCTTTTTCTGTGATGTTATATTGCGGAGCATTTTGTTCTCTTTTTGTTGCTCAGTAGCGTTGCTTGTTTGCTGATTTCATTAAGAATCGACAGGTCTTTTCTAATTTTTTAAATTGTTTTGGATGTTATTTATCCACAGGGTTTATTTGGGTGGTGGTACTCCTGTTTGGGCGGGTTTGGGTGAGTATCCAGCTTCTTTGTGGCTGCAGTGGCTGCTGCGTATATCAAGTCATTTAGTTCAGTGATATCACTTTTTTTGTTTCAGTGGCTAGTTCAGTGACGGCTAGGTTTATGTTGTTTATAATTGGTGTTGTTATTGCGTTTATTTTTATTCTTGGGAGGTATGGTCGGTGGTCCATTTTGAACTTTGTGGTTTTTAGTTCTTTGATTATTTTATTTTTTATATTATCATAATCATTAGGCTCCCCTTCGTTGTTTACATCGTGTTTGTTGGGAATGTTGCGTTTGTCTTCGTGTTTTACAGTTTCAGTGTTTATATTATTGGGCATTGTTGTGTGGCTTCTATCTACATTTTCCTGGTGTATTTTTTCTTTTAAATGTTCTATTTCTATTTCTGATATTTTTTTGGCTTTGAGAATGTATCTTCGTACGTTAGCTAATTTATTAGGGTTCATTGCTGTACCCAAGTCTATACCTCTATTATTTTCCTTCCATATTTTATATGTATGTGTTGTTGTATTTTCATTTTGTGGGTAGAGCATTGCTGTGAAGTATGCGTGTAAGATAGAAATGTATTCCTCACGTGTCCATTTACGTCTTTTGGGTTTTAATTGCGGGACATGAGGTACAACGTCCGGCCCATTATTTTGACGGTCGTCATTTTCGTAGGGTACCGGTCCGTTTATTTCTGTTGTCACATTATTTCGCACGTGTAGTTTTTCGTACATTTTTTGTTGTAGGTTTAATGTACGTACCGCTCGATTGTTATTCTTGGGTTGAATAGTATCGGTGGCAATTTCTTCGTAGTTCCTTTGTACATGGTGTTTGAGGTCGGGGATGATCGTGTTGTTCCACGCATGTTTACATGTGTTGTGTTAGAGGTGGAGATAATATCGAGTCAAAATACATCATTATTATTATTATTATTATTATTATTATTATTATTATTATTATTATTATTTATTATTATTATTATCATCATTGTTATTATTATTATTATATTATTATTATTATTATTATTATTATTATTATTATTATTATTATTATTATTATTATTATTATTAAGGTGACGAGTAGGTAGATATGGTCTGGGATCGTTTCTACCTTTTCCAGCCTAATCTGTAGGAGGATTTCCACCGTGGTCCCACACCAAAACTCCATCTCCGTTCATTCGACTTCGTGGAATGTACAACTTCCTTCTAGCGTAACACAAGCTCACAACCACCACTTGTGCAACCCAGGTAAAATTCTCTCTATCTTGTAATCGTTGTATTTTACGCAATATGTCTGCAATTCCAAGTAATGCCGACTTTTGCATTGCATCTAGATTGTGGGGTATTTCTAAGGTTTCAGGTGTTTTTTTCTTCTTCAGATTGGGTGGTATTGAAGCCAATGCTCCGATAAGAATAGGGATAAATTTTATGTTCGACTCTCGTAGCTACCTCATCTTAGCGATCTCAGTTCTTAGGTCTTCATATTAATCAACCTTTTCTCTTTCTATCATGATGATATGTTGATCTCCTGGCACAGCCACATCAATTATCAGGCACTCTTGTTTGTCCCTCCTAAAGGTGACTATATCCGGCCTTCAGTGTTCTAATACTTTGTCTATCTGGAAATCAAAGTCCCAGAGGATTTTTGCCTTCCCCTTTTCGTCCATTACCTTCTCCGGTGTATGTTGGTACCAAGCACCCGTAACCTCATATTCATACTTACGGCATAGTAGCCAGTGAAGGTTTGAGGCTACCTTGTCGTGTCTACGTTTGTACTTTTTCTGTACAAGACTTTCACAAGCCCTAACAATGTGAATAACGCTTTCGACCCTCTTCCAACACATTCTGCAGAGGTTCGATGCACTTATGTGGTATATATCATTTTCCCCTGAGTTAGTATTCAATGCCTGGTCCTGCGCCGCGATAATAATAATAATAATAATAATAATAATAATAATAATAATAATAATAATAATAATAATGATAATAATAATAAGGTATGCGATAAGGAAGAAAGAAAAGTCGAGAGATATGACAGGTTAGCTTGAGAAGTTAAGCAGTTGTGGTCGATGAAAAAGGTAGCAGTAGTACCAATAATTGTCGGAGCCCTGGGAACAGTGAGCAAAAATCTCGAGAAGTACGTGGAACAAATAGGGGTTGCAATAAGGGTGGAGCACTTGCCGAAAACAGCACTGCTTGAAACCGCTCGAATACTCCGGATGGTGCTCGAAAAATAAGGAGTGTTACCTTAGTTCACTGGTAGTGAACAGCTGACACCGTAGTACATCTCCAGCGTTAGAAAGAGTGCAAAGGCAATAATAATAATAATAATAATAATTACTGTTGTTGTTGTTGTTGTTGTTGTCGTCGTTGTCGTTGTTGTTGTTGTTGTTAAAAGTAGTTGTAGGGCACTCGGAGCACAAACAACCAGGTTCAAGAAATATGGCAGAGAAATCAGAATTGACATGAGAGCAGAGTAAACTGCTTTGCTGGGGACAGCAATGGATTTGAAATAGGTACTTGGATGTTGAATGTCTCCTACGATAATTGACAACCAAGTATCAAAGCTTATAACGTGCAGAAAGAGACCCTGAGAGACCTCTGACAGCAGGCTGCTGTCCGCTTTCACAGAATCTACCAGAACAAACAAGAATCTGTGCTGCACGGAATCTTGTCAGTGAACAGGTCGCGGTCTCAAAGCGACGAAAATATTCCGGCAAATTAAATTTAGATGTTGAATTGAATCTAAAACGGCTTTCTATGTGTTTCTTAAATGGCTTATAAACACCTTCCACACTGCAATTGTTTTCGTTCCAGCACACGTTCTCGGATCAGGTCACTTGCTATGCAAGTACGTCTTCGTAATAATAATAATAATGATAATAATAATAATAATAATAATAATAATAATAATAATAATAATAATAATAATGATAATAATAATAATAATAATAATAATAATAATAATAATAATAATATAATAATAATGCCAACAGCAACAATAGATATTAATTTCTTACATTG
>NW_021824589.1:7500-18141 GCF_006345805.1 Octopus sinensis | reverse complement strand
ATATATATTTCGTTTGGGGATTTGCATTACAAGATTCCTTATGGAGAACTAGATTTAGGAAAGCTCGTTGAAAAGTTAGGGAAATCCATCAGATCACAACTATGTAGGATGTACCCCTTTGAGAATACCATATGCACCAATGATAACTGCATAGTATATAGGATTAATGCTTGCGTTAACGGTAGTAGAAATGTAGTTGAAATAATATATTTCTAAATCTCTCAGAGAGATTCATGCAGTAGCAGCACGATAAAGTGACAGCATGTTGTCAACTTAATGTGACAGTCCGATAAAAGTGACTTCGAAAACATGGGGATACAGGAAATGTGTCAAGTCGAATAGGAAACGGTGTTTCCTAGGGCTAAATAACAGTAACATTCTCCCCTTTTATGGGACTGTCACATTAAGTTGACAACATGCTATCCATTTATAGAAATGTAGTCTGCAGCGTAAGGTGCGTAGAAGTACTTGTAAAGACATGAACATGACGTACCTGGGAGAAACATCTAGAAGCATTGCGGAAAGACTAAATGGAAATTTGAGACATTATGACGACAAAAAACAGTCCCCCACACCCTACCAACATGCCAAGGACCAACATGGAGGCAACCTGGGTCAACTTGAAATCCGCATTTTATCCAAGCACCCAAAGGACCCAACCCTCAGACGAATACCTCCTTATAAGTGGATTCGATATTTTTTCTCTTTGCCTACGTAAAAAAAGAATTACTGTCTGGGAGATATTTACGGTAGCGGAAAAAGTATTTTAACTGCTATTTCCATATTCTGTGCGTGGCGAAGCAATCAATTGACTCCTGATTATAATTATGTTTATAATTATAGAATATTTGTATAATGTTACCCAAAAAGGTTATATTAACGTACCGAACTACTTGGTAAAATTTCTAATTATTAATTAATTAATTTAATCTTTTATTATTAGTATTGAAATATAATTTACTCCCTGATCAAAAACTGCAGTTTCTGCGAGATTACTCGTAACACACGTGATTTTGAGGATAAATTCGTGTTCTCATTCGGTTGTATATCTTTGGAACTGCCGGTTAAATATCAGTTATGCGATGACGCTTGATCGCGTACATATTTAATTCTAACACTCTCAACTCTATATTTGAAATTCTGCACTGATAAGTGAAATAAGTAAGTAAATATAACTTTACTTTAATCTCGAAACGCGTATGTAGGTAATCTGAGTCGTGTGGATTCGTTCGTTATTTTTTCTCTTTACCTACGTAAAAAAAAGTGTGTTACTGTCTGGGAGATATTTATGGCAGCGGAAAAAGTATTTTAACTGCTATTTCTAAATTCGGTGCGTGGCGAAGCAATTAGCTGACCCCTCATTATAATTATGCTCATAATTATACAATATATTCATTTTATATATATATAGAGAGAGATAGATAGATAGATAGATAGATAGATAGATAGATAGATAGATAGATAGATAGATAGATAGATAGATAGATAGATAGATAACGAGACGTCTCGGGTAATTACCTATCTTTTTTCAAAAATCACAAGTAGTAAGGTAGGATTATTCCACTAAACCCTTCAAGTTGGTTCTGTTGGGTGGAACAAGTAAATTGAAAGACAAAAGATAAAAGATAGATTATGTATGCACGTATGAATATATACAAAATGCATACATACATGCATATATATATATATATATATATATATATATATATATATATATATATATATCTATATATATATATATATATATATATATATATTATATATATATATATATAAAATAATAGTATCGCCATACTAATATGGCATTCTTATAAAAATAAGAAAAAAGCTGTCCGCTTATTAGCTCATGAGGCCATCGCCTTAAGTTAGCTATTTGATACACAAACTGTATCCATATAACCTTCGAACAAGGGAGGTCAGTCGCTCCACACTACTCTGACCGGCAGCTACAGACGCGTTCGGGGTATTGCCCCTTTTCAATGCAGCGTAGCCAGCCAGTAGGTGTCGCTTCCGACAATCTCTGTTCGATGGTTTTATTTACCTAGTTTCGGTGGAATACATCCACTTGTTTTCAATAATAGAAATATTAAATAACTAAGTCTCTCTAAAAGAGAACAGCGGCAGCGTTCCTGGAAAATAATAGTTATCGCCATACTAATATGGCATTCTTATAAAAATAAGAAAAAAGCTGTCCGCTTATTAGCTCCATGAGGCCATCGCCTTAAGTTAGCTATTTGATACACAAACTGTATCCATATAACCTTCGAACAAGGAGGTCAGTCGCTCCACACTACTGACCGGCAGCAGCTACAGACGCGTTTCGGGGTATGCCCCTTTTCAATGCAGCGTAGCCAGCCATAGGTGTTGTCGCTTCCGACAATCTCTGTTCGATGGTTTTATTTACCTAGTTCGGTGGAATACATCACTTGTTTTTTCTTATTTTTATAAGAATGCCATATTAGTATGGCGATAACTATATTTCCCGGAACGCTGCCGCTGTTCTCTTTTAGAGAGACTTAGTTATTTAATATTTCTATTATATATATATATATGTATGTATATACAAAGATAGATAGATAGATAGATAGATAGATAGATAGATAGATAGATAGATAGATAGATAGATAGATAGATAGATAGATAGATAGATAGATAGATAGATAGATAGATAGATAGATAGATAAATAGATAGATAGATAGATATATTGATATTGATATAGATATATAGGTATACAGACATAATGTATCGATATGACAGGATGTGTTGAAGTCACCCAGCCTCACGTTTTCATCTGATCATTTCCGTGCTGATTGTGTGTATTTTTCTTGCGCTTGCTCAACAAAGAGATGGAAAATGGCGGAGAGAAAGTAAGACAGTATGAAGTGCGAGGGAAAGGAGTAAGTGAGAGAGATAGAAAGAGAAGAAGTGGAATAAGTAGCGAATGAGAAAGAAGAATGAGAATGTAAAGAAGTGAGAGTGATACAAGAGGATGAGGGTGAGATGACATTTCACTTGTTTAGCAATATGTGTTGGTAGAAAACAGTATTCACTTCGATTATATTCCCTTTCAGTGAAAGATTTGCTGTTTAACCAGACGTAAAGTATTTATTTTCCAGCAGTTTGTGTAACAGAACATCGTATCCACTAAATAATACTTTGAATTAATCTAGCATAAAGCCGTAAATACAATGATCGGCTAGTGTGGTCATATAAATTTAAAGGATCACTGCAATTGAAGTAATAGTTGGACTGTATGCATATTCATTACGTTACTGACAAAAGACTAGAATCATTTCTCTATCTAATATATTATATGTAAGATTTTGTATATAAACTGGAAATGAGATTCACGCACAAGCTGGTCTTTATAATGCAACGTCATAACGACGGCAAGTTAAGTTCTATTGTGAAAGTGAAAGTGAAAGAGAAATTATGGAAAGCAATAAGAATTTCTCAGTTTTGCCAACTGAAAAATGGAAATTTTAATAATGAAAGTTTGCCAACCAGAAACCACACAGAATTATCAGAGAAAGCACAGCGAAAGCTTATAACAACATTTAATATATACACATACACAGAGGAAATACGAGTCGTTAGGCAAGCCTTTACGGAGCCGTTCAATCAGCTAGAAAGTACAGCTAAATGCCTCTCTCATATTATATCTTACATTTTACCGTCTTAAGTAAAAAAAGATTCATAGAACAACGTAGTATAAGAAAATAGTTTGATCAAGGCTGGAATAATTTAGTCATATTTCTATATAACCAAGATTGAGTTAGAGATAAACGGCAACAGTCGTTTCAGCAACAACAACAATAACAGCTACAGCATAACCGTGACGAAGATCGTTATAACAACACATGGAGTACAGTCAATTTGAACCAAGTAAAACCTTTTTTTTTCTACACTCACTACATCGGAAAAGATCATGTCTTCATGGATTTCATCGTCTTTCAGCAGGATATATATATATATATATATATATATAGATATATATATATATATATATATATATATATATATAATTAAAATTTACAGTAGTTTGCAATATTCTATCAAAACGGAAACTACAATTGTTTCTAAGTGGGATTAGTGTGTTACAAAAACCTTAATTGCTAGAAATAAGGATCCCTGTCTATGTATATGTATACAGTTATGTGCTTTCTACAACATTAGAGCGTTTCAACTCCTATCGCTAGCAATGTAGGTACACACCCACACACACTCACAGACACATACACACACAAACACCCCACACACACAAACACACACATACACATAAACACATACATACACACAACACACACATATATACATACATACAGACATACATACGTACATACATACATACATACAGACATACATACGTACATACATACATACATACGACAATACATACGTACATACATACATATACCTGTAATTATTGGAGCCCTGGGTTTCGTAATACATTGACTAAATACAAATCTTGAGAAATTAGGCTTCTGAAAACTAGAAAGGAGAAAGTTAATTCGAAGACTACTGATCCAAGCTATCACTGGAACTGAAAAAATCTGTAAAACTTTCCAGAAGTTTATCGTTTAAATATATATGAGCATGTGTAAGATATACAACTATATGCATGAGAATACATACGTAAAGCGAAACATACAAATTTGCACATATACATACATACAAACAAAAGAACCCAATGAAGAAGTCTTAAATCTAGGTTAGAAACCGGCTCTTTCTCTATTGGCAAGAAATATTCTTTTCTACTCTAGGCACAAGGCCCGAAACTTTTTTGGTGTAGTGGGGCCATTCGATTAGAACGACTCTAGAACGCAACTGATACTTAATTTATCGCCCCCGAAAGGATGAAAGGCAAAGTCGACCTCAGCTGAATTTGAACTGACAACGTAAAGACAGAGGAAATGCCGCTAAGAATTTCGCCCGGCGTGCTAACGTTTCTTATTTCTTTACAGACAAACGGATTAAGTCGGTTATATCGACTCCAGTGCGTAACTGGTACTTATTTAATCGACCCCGAAAGGATGAAAGGCAAAGTCGACCTCGGCGGAATTTGAACTCAGAACGTAACCGCGGACGAAATATCACTAAGGAGTTCGCCCGGCGTGCTAACGTTTCTGCCAGCTCACCGCCTTGTTATAAATCAGTTATTCGCCTGCTGACGGAAATGAATATGAAGCGACGCTATAGTTCACAAAATGCGATATAAAATAAAAATAAAATCAATAATTACTAATCAAATAAATATGTAGACACAACAAAGAGAGACCAGAATAACACAGAACTATTTTTAAAGCCACTCTATCTTACACCTAATCCAGACAAACGGGAGACACACGTACACATCTAAATGAATTAACATTAATACTTACACACATATTTTAATGCTTACTACCCACTTCTATGCCACCGTGTCTCAATTTCACCTTATCTCTATCGTCTAACAAATCAACTCTGCAAAAACAAACAAATGAATAAATAAAAATAAAACAAATGAAATTCAAAATAAATAAAAGAAAAGAAGAAGAGAAACATACTTGCTTAACATTTTTCAATGCAGAAATGCCGCCCATCTCTCGATAAATGTATTTGATATAACGGCTTGTCAAAAGAATTTCGGAAACGTTGCAGGCTACAACTTACAATTGTTTATTTTCAATATATCAGAAAACTTGCTTCGTGTAACCATTTAACCTTTACTGCAATATCACAATCGCTAAACTGTTTGATGGTGAGTTCCCTTGGTATTGAACACCATCATATATAGTACTTAGAGCTAGTTATTATTTTGAGATACAAACCCTATTTTGGAAATTAAAAAAAGTATCACGTGGAAAGAGGTCATAGTTACAGATGTTTATATTATTGCTGAGTGGCTGTGTGGTTAAGTAGCTTGCTAACGAACCACATGGTTCCGGGTTCAGTTCTACTTGGGCAAGTGTCTTCTACTATAGCCTTGGGCCGAACAAAGCCTAGTGAGTGAGTTTGGTAGATGGAAACTGAAAGAAGCCTGTCATATATATATATATATATATATATATATATATATAATAATTATTTAACAATTAAGGATAACTTCTTAATAAGGAATCTTAACAAGAAATTATCAGGTAGATAGCGTGAAAAACCTCATAAGAGAAACATTTCGAAAATAATTCTTTCTTATTGAACATATTAATTTATATATAGAGGGCATTATTATACATACATGCCACACGCTAAGAGGGACATTAGTCATTTCTACAAAAAAATTTACTAATCCTACCCAAA
The DNA here is from genome assembly GCF_006345805.1 of Octopus sinensis. Classification (NCBI taxonomy): domain Eukaryota; kingdom Metazoa; phylum Mollusca; class Cephalopoda; order Octopoda; family Octopodidae; genus Octopus; species Octopus sinensis. Next base: position 11,861 of record NW_021824589.1, on the reverse strand, counting down.
TGCAATTTTTCAAAGCAAGACATTTAATAAATGAATTTAGTCTTGTATCACCTGTGATTTCGTACTTACGTACTCATCAGCAAGACTGGTTCTGAACGCATCATAGATAAACGACCTGTCTCGTCGAAGCCAAAGAGCTAACTGTTCAACCCCAACGAAGCACATGGGGAAGTTTACATATAATACATCCGGTAAATGGCAGGCTTCTTCGAATTGCATTTCGGATAGGAAAAGTTTTTTCGGAATAAAATTATTTAACAATTAAGGATAACTTCTTAATAAGGAATCTTAACAAGAAATTATATGGTAGATAGCGTGAAAAACCTCATAAGAGAAAAAAAAATATATATATATATATATGTATATATATATATATAATATAGGCGCGGGAGTGGCTGTGTGGTGAGTAGCTTGCTTACGAACCACATGGTTCTGGGTCATTCCCACTGCGTAGCACCTTGGGCAAGTGTCTTCTACTAGAAGCCTCGGGCCGACCAAAGCCTTGTGAATGGGTTTGGTAGACGGAAACTGAAAGAAGCTGTCGTATATTGTATTATATATATATATGTATATATATATATATATATATATATAATATTATATATATATATATATATATATATATATATATATTATATATATTATATATAATATATATATATATCTTTTAAAATTATAAGTATATGAAGAATGGAGTTTGAACGACTAGTTAACAAATATCCTTTATTTTAAATAAACAACAACATTTCCGCCGCACGAAGACAACACGTAGTCTACACCCTAGGGACGTAGTCAACCGTGTTCTTTCTGATGTGAATTTGCTACCCAGGGTATCGGTTATCTTTCGAATTATCCTTAATAAGATAATTCATTCAACTACTCAAATATATATATATATATATATATTATATTATTATATATATATATTATATATATATATATATTTATATAATATATATATATATATATATATATATTATATATGTATATCTTATTATAAAAGGCAGATTTATCTGCCTCCCTTTGGGAGTTATAGAAATCTACAATATAGGATTTCTTCAATTACAATTTACCTAGCATTTTTGAGAGTACAGCATCGCGTCATGCCAGGTCCAGTTTTTAAAATTTAAACTCCAATTAAGCAAAATTTACAGAAAACTCACATTCTGGTGTTTGTGTCAAATGCTTTTCTTAGTCGGGTTTACAACCACACGCAAACGCACACACACAGTGGGCAACGAATAAATGAAAGTAAATAGCGAAGAGTGATTTGAGGAAGACTAAAGTGAAAGTATTCTGTCTATGACGCTGATAGATACATGAGTAAATGTATGGGAAGCTAAGAGCTAGAGTGAGTGAAAATGTTCTTGGAAGAGAGTAATTAGTAATAAAGTAACATACACTCATACATACATACATACATACATACATACACACACACACCACATACACAGACACATACATACACAACACATACATACATAACACATACATACATACATACTATACATACATACATACATATACATACATACATACACACACACACATACACACACACACAGTATTGAAGCTTGAGACAATCAGATACATTTGCCACACATCTGTTGAAAATATTATTGTTCACACACATACATATACATATAACATACAGACAGACAGACAGATAGACCACACACACCACACACACACACACATGATCCAGCATGCCACAACCTCAAGGCTGAAACATATAAAAATCACAGAATATAAAGGTGTGCAAACACTACAAGAAATATTAATGCAGTATATGGGGATTGGACAATAGCGTAAGCAGTGTCAATGGTGGTTCCAGAAATCCCAGCCATAAACTACAGCCTAGAAGACGAGCTCTCCTGAAAGATCTGTAGAACTCGACAAGGACATCCTGAAAACCCTGGTGGAACAAAATATCATCGTAACTGTTGAGGAACTAGCAGAGAAGCTTGGATTTGGTCATTCAACCATTCATTGACACTGTGTGCTATCGGAAAAGTCAGCAAATTGGGTCAATGGGTTTCCTCACGAACTTTCCGAGTCTAAATTGCATGCAGAGAGTGAATGTATGCTTTTCTTTGCTGTCATATCTCACCACTACTGCGCTATGTATATCTATATATATAAAACTGTAGTTGTTGAGTGTCTGTCCCCTTCGATTTAGATTCCTAACTACTCCCCCCATTTTTGCGGTACAGTTTAACCAAATTCGGGTAGCTTATAGTCGTGATTATATCGAGCCCCGTCTGAATATAGCGCGCGTCACGATGAGTCTACGATTTTTAAAATAATTTAACATCATTTTTATTCCATTTTATGCATAATTTTCGTGTGTCGATGGCAGCGGAGTTGGCGTCCCGCTCACACCTGCACCTGTGGGGAAGGGAGTGTAAGGAAATCAACGTCGTAATGCGTTCAAGGAGACCAGTGTTCTTTTAGAACAACGACTTCATGGCTTGAAGACACCAAAACAGAAATGGCTAAGAAAGCGTCTACATGAGTCTAACGATTTAAAAAAAATTTACCATCGTTTTTTTTTTTTTCCATTTTAATGCATTTTTTCGTCTATTATATAAGGGAAGTAACTCTCTAAAAATGTCTACGATGAGTCAACGATTTTTAAAAAAAATTACCATCATATTTTTTCCATTTTTAATGCATTTTTTGCTATTTTTTGGCTATAACTCTCTAAAAATGCTTATATAGTTATTTCTCTTACAAACCCGAGCAACGCCGGGCGATACTGCTAGTATATAATATAGGCGCGGGAGTGGCTGTGTTGTAAGTAGGTTGCTTACCAACCACATGGTTGCGGGTTCAGTCCCACTGCGTGGCACATTGGGCAAGTGTCTTCTACTATAGCCTGGGGCCGACCAAAGCCTTGTGAGCGGATTTGGTAACTTAGTGGTTCGGAAAAAAGAGCCGATAGAATAAGTATTAGGCTTTTCAAAAATGCCTTTCGAGGTGGTGCTCCATCACGGCCCCAGTCAAATTGCTGAAAGAAGTAAAAGCGATAAAGAATTCGAAATAATTTAGGCAGCAGATTGGATAAATGTAGGAAGAAAGGGAGAATTGGTAAAAAGACGAAACAATGACATCACAGTTTCAGTTCATATACATCTCTCGGAAGATTTCCAAAACTCATTATCTTCTTTTGTTGAAGTTCCAGAATTAAGAAGGGCTACAATAAACAGATAATTCTTTTTGGGACCACAGGACCCACAAAGTCGGCACACATCAGCTGTTTACGTAAAGTTAAACAAATATGTGTACGGAAAAGTAATATTTAACAAAAGGATGAAATCCAGAATAAATTTTACGGATTCTTTTATTTCGGAATAAACATAAAATGAGAATTACTTACGTACATATATACGTGTATATATACACACACGCACACACACACACACACACACACAAACACAGACACACACAAGCACAGGTACATGCACACACAGATAGATAGATAGATAGATAGATAGATAGATAGATAGATAGATAGATAGATAGATAGATAGATAGATAGATAGATAGATAGATAGATAGACTAGTTTCGCGTGGTGGGTTCCTCAGATTGAGATAAGGCACGGCCAAAAGAAAATTATCACTTATAAAATGAAATACAATTACGGCGTCAGGAAATGTTGAAACGATGAAATATAAAATAAAAAGAGAATCCAACTCTACAAGGAATGTTAGGGGAGTAAATATATATTTGTGCAAGTGCAGATATATGCACATATGTCCATGGAAGGGAGTTTGCATATGCACACGAAGCAACATACAAGGATATTCTGTCTTTATTCTTTTATTCTTTTACGTATTTCAGTTCTTTGACTGCGGCCATGTTGGAGCACCGTCTTGCGGGTGATTTTTAATCGAATAAATCGACCCTAGGACTTATTTTTTAAGCTTACAACTTATTGTATCAGTATCTTACGCCAAGCCGCTAACTTACGGGGACGTAAACACACTAACAATACTTTAATCTTGTAGAACTTCTAAATATGCAATGATTTCAGTGTGTCCTTTAATTGGGGTACAATTAAAAATTCTGCCCCCATCTATACCCTTTCCTATACCTTTCTCAATTATACCACGGGCTAAAGGAGAAGGAGGTTTGAGAAACATCTCCTCCTACCCTTCCAACTTCCCCCTCTCTCCCTAGCATCCCCCTTAATCATCCTATTACTCACCCTGGTCGTTTTGGTGCCACGTGAACATTCACCGATAACAGGCTGTTCCCACCCGTAGAACAATCTTACGTTGGGTGAATGCACTTCGTACACGAGGTACACTAATGAATAGGAGACCGGTGGGGGCACAACGAACAGTACGGATCCCGG
>NW_021824589.1:0-2500 GCF_006345805.1 Octopus sinensis | reverse complement strand
TGGCAGCTAGCGGACTTCCAAAGTATCATATAATCGCTGAAGTTGTTGCGAACAAAGATTAGCGTTAAAAATGTGACCATCAGAGGCAAGCTCAAAGTGCATCATCTCCCACTGAAATTCTACCAAATACAGAATATGACTTTCTGTTCAAATTCTTTGTTTGACAATAGATCCCGAAGCTTATCCGCAATAAAACCACTGATTCTCCGTAGTAGCATTACGAAAATAGATCCATTTTCCATCTCCATTTACAACCCGACGACCAAATCTTGAATCTCGAGAATTTGCCATCAGTTGCTTACAAATGTCCACACGCCGGTCAGCTTTGTCATCGGTCAGTTCATTAGGGGCTTTTCGACAGCGTCTCTTCACAAGGCTGAGTTTAAGGCGCTGTCCACAGATTGTACTGTGTGAAAGACCAAGTTCTACCGAAAACGTAATGGTATTTGTGCTTGACTGCTCTTCAGCTGTTTCTAGCGAGACTTCATATTCCACAACAGACGATCTCTCTGACCTTGGTTTGTCTTCTATGCAGGTGTCACCTGCCTAGAATTGTCTGAAGCTGTTTTCTGTTACACGTTTGTTGAGAATTCCTAGACCTTGCACGTTAATAATTTCGTTTGCCGCTGACTTTGCACTCGGCTATCCTTTCCAAAGGCTGTAATTGCAATTTTATCACCACTTAATATCGAAGTTGCAAAAAATGAAATTTTTGTTAACAAGTAATGTTCGTATGAAAATAAAGAATAAAACTTTAGCAACGACTCGTTAAGAATTTACGTCAAATTAATGATATAATATGGAAATTCGAGTTGCCAAATATCACCAGTGAAAATTCAAAAAATACATTTCATTAGCATGGTATATAAATAGGTGTGCGTGTGTGTGTCTGTGTGCGTGTTTATGTATATGTTTGTGTGTATTCGCCATGATAGATCGCTAGCTGAAATGTTAAAGACTTTTTCACTTCCTGAGCGTTATACTAAAACATGTTTGTTGTCTACATCACCTGTCTTCGTATTTCGTTTTATATTTTTGTGTGAATTCTCCCTATATATATATATATATATGTGTGTGTGTGTGTGTGTGCGTGTGTGTGTATGTGTGTGTGTGTATGTGTGTGTGTGTATGTGTGTGTGTGTGTGCGTGTGAGTTTGTTTGTATGTATGTATGTAAAATCACATACACGCACTCATATGTATATATATTCATATATATATATATATGTAAACACACACACAGATATACACCTTTCAGATTACATATGACTTACACACATACACATCTATGTATGTAGGCACATATGCCTCTGTGTGTGTGTGTGTATGTGTGTGCGTATGTGTGTATGTCTGTGTCAGTGCCTGTGTGTGAGTGATAATAAAAATGTATCACATTGCGGACGATAAGGAACCATGCAGAAAAACATGAAAAAAATAACAAAAAATATGCGTGGCCATTCTCCATTCCTCATCCGTTATCGACCAACTTTTAGCACATTTTCCATACCTAACGATAATCCTATTCAATTTCGCGATATCAACAATACACACGGCTGTGTTATAAATAAACGCTGCTACCAGACGAACACCGAAAGGAGAAGCACAATAACAAGAGAACAACAAGCTCTTTAGACCGAACGATTTATAAAACCGAGTTATGAGGCGAGCAGTGAAATATAGATTTAACCAATAAGCCAAGACAGAAATAGACAAAAAAACAGTAAACGACACACAGAGCTGTCTCTCACATGCATTGTTGCTACTGTCACCATGGAAACCGAAACTTACTCTGTTACGTCTTAATTCCCGAACCGCTGCTTTACGATAAATTAAACATTCCAATACCGTTTGTCCGTTTATATATATATATATATATATATATATATATATACATATATATATATATCGTGTACATTGGAACACATTAAGAGGCTTCCAAATAGGAAAGTCTTGTGCTAGAAAGAGCAGTAGAAAACTCAAACCACTAATTATGGATAAATTCTCGAAAGGATTGAAAATTTAAAACGTTTACTATCTAATTTAGTTCCTAGACAATGGTTTCTAACTCATTCCGCTAAAAAAATATTCAGTGAGGCTAGCTATCGTCAGTAGGGAGCCAATATATATATATATATACAAGATAAGAAAATGGAGAAATACATCTAAATCAAATATCAATTACCAGATAATACTCAATCACATACTTTATTAAACCATTACATAAAAAAGCAGAACAAATCAGTGTACATAAAGGAATGCACATAAAAAGTGTATATAAAAGAGTAATGTTGTATAATAAGTAGAATATATATAAAAAAGAGAATATAAATATAAGTAAATATAAATATAGATTACATCTTACAGCTGTTTCGGCCATGTAGATAAGTATGTCTCATTTTACCAATATCAGCCTTTTATGGTAGGTCAATATAGAGATATAAATGAGACATTTACAAAGATGTCATAAGGCCTCTTCGGAGATTATCTCAATTTGTATAGAT
>NW_021824588.1:12500-17968 GCF_006345805.1 Octopus sinensis | reverse complement strand
GTGTGTGTATATATATATATATAAATATATATATATATAGAGAGAGAGAGAGAGACAGACAGACAGACAGAGACAGAAACAGAGACAGAGAGTAAACGCAGGAAGGCTTAAAACGTGTATTTACATGGAATACAAAATTCTGATTACAGAATAATGAAAAGAAAACTAAGAAAACAAAAACGAAAAGAACTACGTAACGTCTTATCGCAACAGCTGTTTCGGGACCAAGAGATCTTAGACTGTCACCACATTTGTGCGTTATATGGGCATGATGTCATAACTGTGTGTAACACAATAAATCCCAGTGTAATTATCAAAGCAAGTTAGGTGACGCTCCTCAAGCAGTAACCTTTGCGCCAAGAGCTATTAATCTCATTATGCCTCCGCATCGAAAACTAGCTATAGTTCCGAGTGAAGAGGTTGCAGTTTCAATTCTCCTCCGGTCGAGCAGAACTTAAAACCCGAATAAATGTCGCTAAGCATTTTATCCTTTATACTAACGATTCTTCCAACTCACTGCCTTGCTCCAAACAAGCGGTAAAGAATTCATGGGAATACAACTTGCGGTTTCTCTTTCAGCTCTCTGCGCTCTACCTTCTAATCTCGCTAGGATCAACTTTTCCTCCCGTCCATTCAGGAACGATCATAAAGTACCAATTCAAAGTTGAGTGATGACGGAACTGTTAGAGGTGAGGAGAGGGTCAGGAAAGATGGTTGGCCGATCTTCTAACATTTCTATTCTGGCTCTGTACACATTCTCACAGTAATATTTGCGATGACACTGGTGCCCAGCTGTATCTGCAGCCTTGTTTTGGATAAATTTCGGTGACATGCAGAAGGAAGACCTACTGGGTTATCAGATAAATTTGTTCCCTTTTTCTTTTTGTTTATTTTAATCCTTTCCAATGATATTTGAATTTTTTATTGCAGAATTTTATGGGTGGATGAAAGTTTGTAGCTCTGTTCTTCCTCTGGGTATGTCTTTAAACTGCAGCCAGTAGTGGGGTCCTGGCTCGGGAGTTCGAGGGTTTAGATGAATGTGGGACCACCTCTTAGCCATTTATTATTCGTTCCCAGGTCTACTCGGACCCGAAGTAGTAACGCCGCTCAAGGTCCCAGTTATGGGTTAATTAGCTTGTAAATAAAGACCAACTGCGAAATTGGGAATAATCTGCTCCGGACAAAATTACGGGTAGCCCCTTGGCTAGGCCGTGCACCGGGTAACAATCCGAGTCAGGGTTACGTTAAAATCATGGAAAACAGTATGATGGATGTGAAATATTTCGGTAGATGGACATTGAATCAATGGCGAATATCATTCGATGCTGAACGGTTGAACAGACAACAGAACTGTCAACAGAGTGGATCAAGCAGTTCAGTTAGCGAACTACTGCTGTCGTCTGTGGTCGCGGTTTTGCGCAGATGAGATATTTCTGCTATCGAAAGACGAATATGATTTATTGGTCCAGACAAGTCGCCCGAGCAGATGATGGTGATGATGATGAAAGTGACGATGATGATGATGATAATGATGAAAGTGACGACGATGATAATGGTGGTGATTATGATGATGTTCACGACGACGATGATGACGATGATGATGATGATGATGACGACGACGACAACGACGACAACGACGATGATGACGATGAGGATGATGATGATGAGGATGATGACGACGACGAAGGTGATGATGATGAAAGTGACGATGATGATGATGATGGTGGTGATTATGATGATGTTGACGACGATGATGAGGATAATGACGATGATGATGATGATGAGGATGATGATGATGAAGATGATGACAAAGACGATGACGACTATGGTGATGATGATGGTGATGACGACGACGGCGACGACGACGGCGACGACGACGATGACGACGATGATGACGATGACAATGATGAATGTGACGACGGCGATGATGATGATTTGAAATTTGAATAGATTTTCCCTCTTTCCAGACTTACAACGACGGACTACCAAGTTGTAGAGCTGAAAAAGAAGTAATTTCTACTCTTCTCCTCTGGAAGCCATCTACTCGCAATACCAGAGGGCGCCGCACACTCTCCTACCCTGATGTAATCTCCAGGGATACAGGCATCCAGCAACAGGACCTCCGTAATGCCATGATGGATCGTGAAGTCTGGCGTAGCATGGTAAATTCCATTGTTTCGACCACGGTCGGACAATGATGATGATGACCAAGTAGGAAAATAACAAAAACCACCCCCAAAATAAAACAATGAACGAATTTATTTCACAACCCAACACATTCCATGGCCAACAAACCCGTTTTCCTCCAAAAAAAAATTTCCCCAAACCAGCAGCATTTATCGACACGGATGCTTGACCAATCTTCACCGATGGAACCCCGGTGTTCTCCAAGAGTTCGCTACGTTCGACCATTTGTTTCCTCAGATTCTACATCTTACCATAACGCAATATACTTTACTGAATATATTTGAAGATTTTGACAGAGTATCATGAAAATTTCCATATTTTTATATATTTTTAATTTTATTTATTTATTTATTATTTATTTATTTATTTTCATCGTAACTTCTCGAAAAATAAAATTAACCGCCGAAGTAGAAAGACAGATACATACACACCCTCTCTCTTTCTCTCTCTCTTTTCTCATTCTTTTCCCTCTTTCTCTCTCTCTCTCTCTCACTCTCTCTCTCACTTTTTCTTTTCCCTCTCTCTCTCCTTTCTTCTCCATCTCTCTCTTTTACACGCAAGTACACTCGCACTCAAATTCACTCTCTCTCTCTCACTTTCTCTCTCTCTTCCTCCCTTTCTCTCATCCTTTATCCTCTCACTCTCTCTCTTTCTCTCTTTCTTTTCCCTCTCTCTATTCCTCTCTATCCCTCTCTTTCATTCACACGTACACACGCACACAAATTGTCTCCCTCCCTCTCTCAACCTCACTTTCTCTCTCTCTTTCTCACCCTCTCTCTCTCTCTCTCTTTTCCCTCTCTCTCTCTCCCTCTCCATCTTTCTCTCTCTTTTTCTCCTTCGCACACACGTACACACGCACACAAATTCTCACTCTCTCCCTCTCTCTCTCTTTTGTCACTCTCTCTTGTCTCTTTCTCACTTGTCTCTCTCTCTCTCTTCTCTCTCTCTTCTCTCTCTCTCTCTTCTCTCTCTCTCTCTTCTTCTCCTCTCTCTCTTCTTCTCTCTCCTCTCTCTTCTCTCTCTCTCTCTTCTCTCTCTCTTCTCTCTCTCTTCTCTCTCTCTTCTCTCTCTCTTCTCTCTCTCCCTCTCTTCTCTCTCTCTCTCTTACCTCTCTCTCTTTTCTCTCTCTCTCTCTTGTCTCTCTCCTTTTTCTTTTTCGTTTTTTAATTCAATTTCATTTTTTTTAAATTTTCTTTTTTTCGTCTTTCATTTTTTTTTGGGAAAAACTCTATATTTGATGTTGAATAAATAAGAACAAAACGAAGCAAATCACAATAAATAAATGAACAAACAGATTTTATTTAATAAAAGTATCGAGATCTTTCTCAATATTTTTCTGTGGAAATCTTTCTGGATAATTCATTTTTTGAATTTTAAACACAAATATGTATGTGTGTGTGTGTGTGTATGTATGTATGTATGTATGTATGTATGTATGTATGTATGTATGTATGTATGCATGTATGTATGTATGCTTGCTTGTGTGTATGTATGTATGTATGTATGAATGTATGTATGTATGTATGTATGTATGTATGTACGTATGTATGTATGTGTGTGTGTATGTATGTATGTACGTATGTATGTTTATGTATGTATGTATGTATGTGTGTATGTATGTATGTGTGTGTATGTGTATGTATGTATGAATGTATGTATGTATGAATGTATGTGTATGTATGTATGTATGTATGTGTGTATGTATGTGTGTGTATGTATGTATGTGCGTATATGTATGTATGTATGTGTGTGTGTATGTATGAATGTATGTATGTATGTATGTGTGTGTGTATGTATGCATGTATGTATGTGTATGTATGTATGTGTGTGTATGTATGTGTATGTATGTATGAATGTATGTATGTATGTATGTATGTGTGTGTATGTATGTATGTATGTATGTATGTGTGTATGTTTGCTTGTATGTATGTATATATGTATGTAATGTAATGTATGTAGGTATGTATAAATAAATGTTTGTTTGTATGTATGTATTTATGTATGTATACATGTGTGTATGTGTTTGTATGTATGGGGGAATATTTATGTGTATGTATGTACGTGTGTGTGTATATGTATGTATGCACGTATGTATACGTGTGTATGTATGTTTGCACATATGTATGTATGTGCGTGTTTACTTATGTATATATGCGTGTATACGTGTTTATGCAAGAGTCGTGTAAGCAACGTTTGTGTCTGTATGTATGTATATATGTATGAATGCATGTATGCGTGTATGTACGTGTGTTTATGTATGTATATAAGTATGTATGCCCCCATGCATCTATGTATGTCTATGTATGTATATGTGTGTATACATATATGTACTTTTGACTATGTATGTATGCTTGTATGTATGTATGTATGTATGTATGTATGTATGTATGTATGTATATATGTATGTATGCGTGTATGTATGTATGTATGTATTTATGTATGTATTTATGTATGTATGTATACTTGTATGTATGTATGTATATATGTATGTATGTATATATGTATGTATGTATGCTTGTATGTATATATGTATGTATGTATGTATATATGTATGTATGTATGTATGCTTGTATGTATGTATGTATGTATGTATTTATGTATGTATATATGTATTTATGTATGTATGTATGTATTTATGTATGTATGCTTGTATGTATGTATGTGTTTATGTGTGTGTATGTATGTATGTATGTATGTATGTATGTATGTATGTATGTATGTATGTATTATTGAATGCAAACATAATTGTATGCATGCCTGCATGTTTATACGTGTCTGTATGAGTGTGTGTGTGTGTGTCTGTGTTTCTATGCGTGTACGTGTGTCAAACACGTATCATATCAAACGTAAACGTTGAATGAGTCAGGAAACAGCTAAATAAGTGTTTTCAACGGTTGTATATCTCGCAACTGATTCCGCTCGAAAATACTAGCTTATATTCTCTTTTACTCTTTACTCTTTTACTTGTTTCAGTCATTTGACTGTGGCCATGCTGGAGCACCGCCTTTAGTCGAAAAAATTGACCCCAGTACTTATTCTTTGTAAGCCTAGTACTTATTCTATCAGTTTCTTTTTGCTGAACCGCTAAGTTACGGGGACGTAAACACACCACCATCGGTTGTCAAGCAATGGGGGGGGACAAACACAGACACACAAACACACACACATACACACATAGGCTTCTTTCAGTTTCCGTCTACCAAATCCACTCACAAGGCTTTGGTCGGCCCGAGGCTATAGTAGAAGACACTTGCCCATGGTGCCACGCAGTGGGAATGAAC
>NW_021824588.1:5000-7500 GCF_006345805.1 Octopus sinensis | reverse complement strand
TTGTGACTATGTAGTACGTCGTAAACGTTAGTTTTTGATTGAAAATCCATAGTTACTCCATTTTATTGCACATACGAGGAGGTACCCAAAAGTAACCGGAAACGTTTGCTGCGGCACAAACCCGTTGTAGTTCAGGCTTCCGCCGCTAGAAGTCACTTGATGCATCACTTAGGTATCATTCTGCCGACCGGCGTCGTCGCGTGAAGTCGTATTGCCACGTAGTACATCTTTGTTTTGCAGTGCTTCTTCCCCTGTTCGTTGGTTTTTTGCGATGGCTGAAACATTGGAACTGTATGCTTCCGTGAAATTCCGTTTTTGCTGGGGGGAAAACGGCGGCCGAAACAGTTGTCATGCTTTAATCCTTTCATTACTGTATTTATGCTCTGTGTTTCTTTCAATTAATTTTAAATGTAACAAAGAATTTAATAAAATAACTTAGTTATCATTCAGCTAGTGTTAGGAACATAAATTGTGATTAAGGTTTGGTGGAAGATTTTAATTTGATACTTATGAAAACAAGACATTTGTACTACAGAGCCAGAGCCGGTTTCGGCCGGGTTGGTATTAAAAGGGTTAAACAGCTTACAAGGACGCCACCATAAGCAAAACATAAGTTTACAAGTAGTTTTCACGCTTTACGAATGATCACTTGTCGCTTGAAGACCAACGTCGTTCAAGACGTCCTTCGACCCCCCACGAACGAATGAAAACATCACGAAAATTCATAAACTCATCTTGGAGGACCGTCGCCAAACAATTGACGAACTTGTTGATATGACTGGTGTGTCCTGGAGCTCCTGCAAACGGATTTTGAGCGAAGAATTCTGAAGAAGAAGAGTTGCAGCAAAAATTGTACTTGCTCACTTTGACTTGCAAATGTATATGAAAAGCAATGAGAAGGTTGTATACATTTCATGGAGCTTCTTGCTACATTTGCCGTACAATTGGCCGATACCATCCTGCGGGGTCACCATATATATTTACAGCAAGGAGCAAACGCAATGCATTGCGGAAAACAACAACAAAAAGAAAACATTAGGTCGTAACACATACTTGCTCACGGAAGATCAAAATTTGTACTTGCTCACGGAAGATCAAAAGCAGTCACGACTGAATGCATGCTGTGAACTGAAAGAACAGTTGGAAGTTTATCTTGCTCCCTCTGCTTTTTTTTTTTTATTTTTGTTACTCCGAATGTAAAAAGTCCTTAAAGGAAAACGTTTTGCACATGTAGAAGCGAAAAAAAAATAACGACGGCGGCGTTAAAAGGCATCAGTTCGCAAGAGTTCCAGGACTGCTTCGAACAGCGGAAAACGCGTCCGGACCGATGCATTGCTTCAACTAGAGACTACTTTGAAGGTGGTCAAAGTGTAAACACGTAAAACTAAGCGAATAAAATAATATTGCAAAATTCCGGTTTCATTTGGGTACCCCCGCCCCCTCATATATCTCGCCTCATAAACAGCAAATTTTTGGCCATGCCCCACCGAATCATTTCTAAAAATCTAGATGTACCCTTGTGATATTTAATTTTTGTTACTCAAAATTTGGTTAATGTTTACAATATTACCCGGAAAGAAAAAAAAATAGTGCAGCCGGAAGTCGTGGTAGACAAACAACAGCAGTAATTTTATTCAGCTGAATACACATCATTGATTGGTTGAAATTACCGAAATACGACAACTTGAAGGTGAAATTACTTCGTAAATATAAGCTTTTCTCAAAAATGCTAAATGTTTTATATGACACATTCTACCAGTATACGAAGTTTGAAAGTGTTTAGTTACAAAAATTTATTTTCTAAATCTGTCGGTCAAAAGGTAAATATCCGGTTTATCTATTACTTCAGAGGCTAATTATGACACAGACAAGCGTGAAACGCCTTTTGATAAGAGAATTATAGTTTGTGGTTCGGCTGATGTTACTGTTCTAATTGGACTGTACTTGTTACATAAACCAACAGAAAGGTTGTTTAACATTCAGAGTGGGTTGTTCCGAGACGGCGGCCTATTAACTCATACCAATTGTAATTCACAACAGCTCGTTTATTATTTTTTTAATTCTTCATTTATTTCTAAAATACTCGTGTTTATGTATTACTTCAGAGGCCAATTCTAACACAGCTGATTTTTCGCAATCTAACACAATCTGTTTAATGCGTTTTGTTTTTTCCCCGCACATGAAGCCAAATGAGACGTTAAATTATATAATCACTTTAGAAACATCACCTGATACTCGGTTAAGAACCTATTACAAATATTCTCCCGTATGTCTGCTAATGAGCACATTTGTTATGACTTCATAGTTTTACTGTGAGGCCTCCGTAATAAGCGAGGTTTAAAGATAAAGTATTCTCGTTTCCACTTTCTAATTGAGTTAGGAACACTTGAAGCAGATTTAGGAAAATATATTGGTATAATCTTCCCCGTAGTTTAGAAGTAGTAATTCCAATAACAAAAACATTTTTCTTATTAATCGTTTTTCTGTTCTGTACAATTAT
>NW_021824587.1:12500-18101 GCF_006345805.1 Octopus sinensis | reverse complement strand
AATGATGCATAGCAGAACGGCGAGGATTTTAAAGGACTCCCTCGACCCAGGGAACATCTTTAACTCCAGAACGGAGATTTTCGGACTGTGCTTCCACTTCAGGAAATTCCTACTGGCCTATTGGAACCTAGAAGATAACAGGATCGCTTGCAATCGATAACCAAAGGGAGACATCCCCTATTGTTGACATTAAGTAGCGAGGTCCTTTCCTCCTCATTATTCTAGAGAGGCCACTTGCTAGAGAAGCCACTCGCTAGAGGGGCATATAGCCAACAGGTTTATGTATCTGATAATACGCCATAAAGCCAAGCACTTTATGGACGCGAAACCCAGGGTAATTCTATAAACCAACTTTATCTAACTTTATTTATATTATATATATATATATATGTGTGTGTGTGTGTACATATATGTATGCATATATATATTCATATACATATATGTGTGTGTGTGTTTGTGTGTGTGCCTTTAATTTGATAAGCAAGAGAGAAAAAGAGGACTCAATGCATTTACTAGACGTTATAAATTTACTGGAAATTGTGGTTTCTTCCCGTCGATGAGCAGGGTTTAACGTCTCTTTTTTGCAACGAGAGGAAGACAGATGAATGTCTGTATAACGATGAAGGGAGACTTTTGGTTGGAATATATATAGATATATAAAGTATAATATATCAACAAAAAAAATAGCTGCATAGAATAAATATGTATGCGTGTGTATGTGTGCCTATGTATGTATGTTTTTTTGTGTGTGTGTTCGAGAGTGTTCGTGCATAGAGGCTGTATTAACAAAGTTGTGAAATATAATAAGGAAATAGTATATAAAAAGAAATCTCCAAGTGGATAAAATAAGAAATTGCAGTAGGGAGTTAAGAATACAATTTGTTTTATGTTGAAAAACAACTGAAAGAGAGACAGGTTATGGAATAATGGAACCCTGTTATTTCACCTTCTCACTCTCTCTCTCACCCTCTCACCCTCTCTCTCTCTCTCTGCCTCCCTCTCTCCCTCTCTGTGTGTATATATACGTGCGTGCATGTCTGTGTGTATGTGTGTGTTATACGCACATACATATATGCATGGCCATGATAAAGTAGTAAGGCGTACATATATTCAGAGACATACATATATATGGTATGTATTATATATATATAATATATATATATATATATATATATATATATATATATATAATATATATATATATATCTATACATATATATATATGGATATATATTATATACATACATTACAAACTATGTATTGATATATAGATAAATATTTATATTTATGTATATATATATATGCATATATATCTACATAATAATGTATATTTATGCATATATATATGTATATATAAATATATTATATATATGTATATGTATATATATATATATATATATATATAATATATATATATATTATATATATATATATTTGTATATATCAATATATATTTATTTCAATATATATTGTATATATATATATACACATATCAATACATATATGCATATTTATGTGCGTGTGTATATATCATATACATAGGTTATATTATGTATCAGATAAATATATATATATATATGCTATCTACGTGGGCTTACAATATCCTGTAGGTTACAAGAATGCTAGTAACTGAAAACTTTAAATTATACCAATGAAGAAAAGATACAATCAACACTAAAGTTCATACAAAAATATTATAATAATAATAATAATAATAATAATAATAATAATAATAATAATAATAATAATGATAATAATGTGTGTGTGTGTGTGTGTGTATTTAATATGTAAGATAGTATAGCTAAGTTCCCAACGTGTGCGATTGACTTGGGATTACGTCCAACAAGTTAACACGTGTGTGAGGGAAATGATATCATAAAACAAAAGTAGCACATTTTCAAATATTAGATTTCATATATGAAGATTGATGCAGAGGTAGACAAACAGACAGACAGATAGATTATATACATAGTTATAGAAACTGATAGATATAGATACATACATCTTCATATATATATAGAGAGAGAGTGAGAGAGAGAAAGAGAGACAGTGGGAGAGAATGTATGTGTGTATGCATATATATATGCATACACACACATATATACATATATACTTTATGTGTGTGTATGTGTGATAGTTTTTCTCCAAAAAATCACTGCGCAGGAATCATTGATTATTTTTACTGGAAGGATCAGTCAAGCAGAAATAACTGTGGTCGTGTATGTAACATCTTCCCATTCATAACAGCAGTTTATTTCACGTAAAGCCTGTTCCATTGAAACGCGTGTTTTAATATAAAAGCTAAAAATTTCACAATCTCTGGCGACAAAACATACACAACGCAACTAGATTAATACACGTCCCAAACATTAACGTTCGTCTTCATTACAGAATATACAGCAACGCTTATGAGTTGCTAAACGCCTGCAAAGCTGAGTTATATGTTTCTAGTCAATGAGAGCAGTTCCCTCGTATATGTTGGTATTCAATCTCACATCAAAGACCACCCGACCGAAAAAAATATGGACGTTATTTTCCCTTCTCTCTTCCACGACATTGTTCTCTTCAACCAATTTCTGCCCACGAATGCATAACTATTCATTCTCAACCATTTACTGTAATGATTCGCCATACCGCGGCTCACCTATTGCACCCTCAGCACATCGCGGATTTTTGTGGCTAATATATGCAAACTTATATCACAGACTCCTCAGTATGTCACGGGTTTCTGCCGCCGATAGGTATTCATATTTTTTTAGGTTTCAATTATTTCTGTGGTAAAATAAGCATTTTCACGCCTAAAAATTTATAAACTAATAAATACAGTACATTACTGCACTGTATAACACATTAATTAATATCTATTAAAAGAAAATACGTAGTGTACCGTTGATGAATAAACAAAGAATCGCATATTCTGTATGGAAAACGAAACTCGGGAGGCGAGTGTGTGGTGTTGTTTTGTATTAGTAATAAAATAAATATTTAAAAATTATAAAAATAAAAAATATATATATGCAGTACAATGTTTCTATTTCGCGGATTTTCACCTGTCGCGGTGGGGTTTGGAACGTAACACCCGCGATAGTTGAGAGGTTACTGTACTATCACTCTCAATTGTGTTCAAACACTCATTGATAAATGCTGAAGAGAAACTTTTCTCGTCACTACTGACGTTTAACCGAAGGAAAGACTGCCGACTTTGGCTAACTCACAGCTTGACTACCATATCGACGTAGGCATTCCTTTACCCTTTTACTCGTTTCAGTCATTTGACTGTGGCCATGCTGGAGCACCACCTTTAGTCGAGTAAATCGACCCCGGGACTTATTCTTTGCAAGCCTAGTACTTATTCTGTCGGTCTCTTTTATATATATATATATATATATATATATATATATACGACGGGCTCCTTTCTGTTTCCGTCAACCAAATCCACTCACAAGGCTTTGGTCGGCCCGAGGCTATAGTAGAAGACACTTGCCCAAGGTACCACGCAGTGGGACTGAACCCGGGACCATGTGGTTCGTAAGCAAGTTACCACACAGCCACTCCTACGCATATAAAAAAAAACCAAAAAAAACATATACAGCAGTGCTTTCCAAAATGAGTGGAAAGATCCGGTGGGGAAATCTGCGTTAAAGAAAAGTGGGGCGATATTAGGGTGGCCAAAAAGGGGGCAATGGATGTAAAAACAACAAAATAATGGGGTTAATTGGATTACGTTTTATTTGCGAAATACAGTTTTGAATTTGCTGCAGAAATGGGTCAGGGCCACTAGGAATGCGGCCTGGGTGCCAAAGGGGCGGCAGCCCGAGAAAGTTTGGGAACCATTGATAAAGCGTAAGATATCATTCTCGGTCCACTAACATCACACTAGATTGGTGCATAATTTATCAACCGATGAAAGATTAAAACAAAAAAAAAACAAATGATAAAGTGAGTTTGACCTAGGTGGGATCCGTTTTCAAAGTCTGGACCCCAAAAAAAAATAACACAATACTCTAATGATTGCACCAATTCACCGCTTGTGGCCTTAGCATGACATCGTAATGCTATGAAAACGTATAACAATTGGCAAGAACTAAACCGTAAAAAAAGCATTCCTCTTCATATATTTCCTATCAGTTGTGGTATCTCTGGTGCCTTTTGTTGCTTTATGGATTATGTTTATGGTGCATATATCTATGTGTGTGTATATATATATATATATACATATATATATATATTATATATTATATAATATATATATATATATATATATATTTATATATATATATATTTATTTATGTATATAATATATATATATATATATATATATATATACTTTATAACTATATATATATATGTATATATACTTATATATTGTATACCTGTGTTATATATGTATCTATATATGTATGTATATATATATACTATATATATCTATATATATATATATATTATATATATTGTATGTATGTATATATATATATATTATATATATATATATATATATATATATTATATATATATATATATGTGTGTGTGTGTGTGTGTATATATAACATATGTTGTATATATATATATGTATGTATGTATATATGTATATACATATATACATATGTGTGTATGTGTGTTCTGTTGAAGAGCTAATATTGGTTTATTGATTTTGCTTTGTATATTTGTTGAAGTTGTTTTTGTTTTGTTTTTTTCTTAGTTTGTCTTTATTGAATAAATACGTATTTGTTTCCTGCGGTTTGCATATATATTTCTTTGTGGGTTTGAGTTCTTTTTTACACCACCCTACCCCTCGTAGTTTTATCGATAGCGGTTATATAAAAACGATTATGTGTGTGCGAAAGAATGAGAGAGTGAAGGCCACCCACTCCTCAAAACAAAATACTACTTGTGCTTAATGGCATAATAGCGAGTTTAATGCCAAATATTATCTTTTCTCACAGATCCGCTTCTAATCGATAATTGATGAAGAAACATAAATGCATACACACACACACATATATGCTCACATATATGTGTGTGCATGTGCGCCTGTGTGCGAGTATATGTCTGTAAGTCTGAATGTATCAGTATCTGCATGTGTGTGTATATATGTATGTATATATGTATGTATGTATGTATGTATGTATGTATGTATATATATATATATATATATATATATATATATATATATATATATATAATATATATATATATATAAAGCGTGTGTCTGGATGTGTAATTCAGTTTCGCTTGAACAAGACACCTGGAACGGCAACGGAGTGAATCATCAGCTACGGATGTTTATTGGATATTTTTGGTGTACAAATGCATATGCTGTGTGTGTAGGATGTATGTGTATGTATATGTGTGTGTATGAGAGAGAGAGAGAGAGAGAGAGAGAGAGAGAGAGAGAGAGAAAAGACAGACAGACAGAGACAGAGACAGAGACAGAGAGCGTATGCGTGCTGAGACAGATATTCAGAAAGGACTCTCTCGTCGTTAGACAACAAACAACGGTGCACAGCAATGTCTTGCCGAATAACCACAAAGATGATTTGTTTATACTGATCAAATATTTATGTTGCACATAGGTTTACTACCTCCATCAAACAGTCATTG
>NW_021824587.1:0-7500 GCF_006345805.1 Octopus sinensis | reverse complement strand
TGTGGTGTGGGTATATATGTATGTGCGTATATGTGTGTGTATGTGCGTACATGTGTGTGTGTGTGTATGCATGTGTGTGTATGTAGGTGTGTAGGCGTGTGTGTATAGGTGTATGTATGTAAGTATGTATGGGTATGTCCGTGTATGTGTGTGTATGTATGGGTGTGTATGTAGGTGTGTGGGCGTGTGTATATAGGTGTATATGTGTGTAATGTCTGGGTGTGTCCGTGCATGTTTGTGTGTGTGTGTGTATGCATGTGTATGTAGGTGTGTGTTGTATGTGTAATGTATGATGTGTGTATGCGTGTGTATGCGTGCGTGTGTGTATGTAGGTGCGTGTGTATGTGTGTGGGGAGTGTAGGTGTGTGTGTGCGTATGCGTGTTTATGTTGGTGTGTGCGTATGTGAGTGTGAGTGTATGGGTGTTTGTCATGCATGTGTGTGCGCGTGCAGGTGAGTGTGTGTGTAAGTATGTGTGTGTGTATGTTTGTGTGAGTGTGTATGTGTGTATGTCTGTGTGTATGTATGTGCGTATAGGAGTATGTGGGTATGTGTGTGTGTATGTATATGGGTGTATGTATGTGTGGGTGTGTGTCATGTGTATAAGTATATGTGTGTGTGCGTATGTGTGTATATGTGTATGTGTGTGTGTTTATGTATGTGTGTATGTATGTGTGTAGTCGTGTGTGTGTAGATGTATGTATGTATGGTGTGTGGTGTCCTGTTGTGTTTGTGTGTGTGTGTAGGTAGATGTGTGTGTCTGAGTGAGGGTATGGCTGTGTAGGTGTGTGTGTGTATGAATGTAAGTGTGTGTGTATACAAGTGTAATGTATGTATGTAGGTGTGTGTGTGTGTGTGTATGTGTACGTGTGCGTGTGTATGTGTGTGTGTGTATGGCGTGTGAGTGTGAGTGTATGGGTGTATGTCTGTGTGGTGTGTATGTCTGAAGTAGGTATGTATGTGTGTATGTATGTGTGTGTGTGTGCAGGTATGTGTGTGTATGTTGTGTGTGTGAGTAGGTGTGCGTGTATGTATGGTGGGTAGGGAGCATGCGAGGGTGTGGTATGTATGCATACATACGCCACGCGCACATCCGAAGCAAGCCCACACACACGAAGCGCGCTCACGCACACAACGCACAAGCAGTACAACGCAAGCCCAAGGGGCCGACCAAGCCCCCAGCGCGCGCCAAGGCGCGCGAGCGCAAAGGCCCTCGAACGCCGTATGTATGTATGTATGTATGTATGTATGTATGTATATGTATTTTCTTTTATTCTTCTACTTGATTTAGTCATTAGCCTGCAGCCATGCTGGACCACCCCCTAAAAGGCTTTTTTTAGTCGAAGAAATCGACTTTTTCTTAGTAAGACTAGTACTTATTCTATCGGTCTCTTGCCGAACTGCTAAATTACGGGGACGTAAACATACCAGCATCGGTTTTCAAGCGGTGGTGAGGGGACAAACACAAACACAAAGACACACACACATAAACTATATATGTCGTTGCTATTATGTTAAACTGTCGTATGTCCAAATTTGGCTAGATGAGTTTTTCGTTTTTCTTTTCAATATTTAATTTTGTTTACAATAGCCGGTTCTTTTGCTTAAACTATCGTATCTCCAGCTGCTTCAGATGCCAAGATGTAAAATTTGCCAAAATATAGTACAACGGTTTCGCATTTTTCAAAAGTGTTGTATGTCCCACATAGGACAGTTTTGCAAAAATATTTCTGGCTGAAAATAACATACATGCATGGGAGTTACGATTTCATGCACCCAACAAAGTATTAGTGTTAAGCTGAAACTGTTGCTGATGTAAAGAGAAACAGAATAGTGAAACTATTGTTTCGTTTCTTGAAAAAGCAACGTTTTGGACTTACGACATTTTTGCATAATAGCAACGACATAGATAGATAGATAGATAGATAGATAGATAGATAGATAGATAGATAGATAGATAGATAGATAGATAGATAGATAGATAGATAGATAGATAGATAGATAGATAGATATGTAGATAGATAGATAGATATAGATAGATATATGCGGATAGGAAAGCCTTCTTTTTTCTGTCGGGGGCTTATATGCCCCTTTATTAGACTATTTCCTTAGTCATTGCACGGTGATCGCCATAAGCTTTAAGCTTATATATAAATACCATTATTATTATTATTATTATTATTATTATTATTATTATTATTATTATTATTATTATTATTTACAGGATATATATATATATATATATATATATGTACGATGGGCTTCTTTCTGTTTCCGTTTACCAAATTCTCTCAGAATTCTTTGATCACTCCGAGGCTATAGTTGAAGACACTTGCCCAAGGTGTCACGCAGTGGGACTGAACTCAGAACCATGTGGTTGGGAAGCTAGCTTCTTACCGCACAGCCACGCCCTGTATATGAGTGTGTGTGTGTGTGTGTGTGTGTGTCAACGTGTCTGTAAAATCCTACCCCCCTCTCTCTCTCTCTCTCTCTCCCCCTCTCTGCCTCCCAACAACATCAGCATCATGATATATGATGCAATAACATGTAATTATTACATTTGTACACATGTCAAACATTTTTTTGCGCTAGATTGATGAATAATTGCTGTTTGGCTCGCTTCGTGTTATGCGTATCTTATGTCCTCATACGATAATTTATCATAACATCTCAATTATTTCATGTCGTAGCAATCTGTAATTTATGCGGTCAAACGATTATAATTTATATCGTCTAACAACTATATTTCATAATACAGTTCTATTTTTAAGAGATGAGGAATTATGTACATTATTTACATTATTTACATTCGACGGATATTTGTCCTCATCTTGTTTGTTGTTAACACAACATTTCGGCTGATATACTTCCAGCCTTCTTCAGGTGTCTTGGGGAAATTTCGACCTGAGTTCTCATTCCTAAGGTATTTTTCGATGTTATTATTGTGTTGTTGTTGTTGTTTTTGTTGTTGTTGCTGCTGCTGTTCAGGTCACTGCTTGGAATCGAACTTGGAATCTTGGGGTTAGTAGCCTGCGCTCTTAACCCCCGGACATATGGCGTAATGGTTAAGATTCCGAGTTCGATTCCAAGCAGACCTGAACACTAACAATAATAATAATAATAATAATAATAATAATAATAATATAATAATAATAATAATAATAATAATAATAACAACAACAACAACATCGAAAAATACCTTAGGAATGAGAACCCAGGTTCGAAATTTCCCCAAGACACCTGATGAAGACTGGGGGGTATATCAACCGAAACGTGTTAACAACAAACAAGATCCGTCGAATGTAAATAAAGAACTATATTTCATGTCATTTCACTTCTATATTCTGTCTCACAATCACATTTTATGCCGCTTCACATCTACTAAGTCCAACTGTTGGCAGTGGTTTTCAATCAGTATCCACGTGATCCCTAGCGGTGGGGGCGGGATCATGTAATCAATATAGTAAATTGAAGATACACATCAGTATTTTAATGACTTATAAAAGCAATTTTGCTTTAGAGATATTTGTTGCAAGAAACATCCTGGTTTCTACCAGTATCTATGTGATCATTGGGGGTGAGGTGGGGGGTCATGGAAGCAAAATAGTAAATTGGGGGTCCATAGTTGTATTTGAAGGGTCCATGAAACAATTTTGCCTTAGAGATATTTGTTGCAAGAAACAGCCTGAAGTGCAAGAAAAACCTCTACGCCATGTGCCCACGGGTATATGGCGTAGTGGTTAAGAGCACGGGCTCCAAACCCCAAGATTCCGAGAAGGAGGCGAGCTGGCAGAAACGTTAGCACGCCGGGCGAAATGCTTAGCGGTATTTCGTTCTGAGTTCAAATTCCGCCGAGGTCGACTTTGCCTTTTATCCTTTCGGGGCCGATAAATTAAGTACCAGTTACGCACTGGGGTCAATGTAATCGACGTAATCCCTTTGTCTGTTCTTGTTTGTCCCCTCTATGTTTAGTCCTTTCATCCTTTCAAGGTCGATGAAATAAATATCAGTTAAGCACTGGGGTCGATGTGATCGACTATCACCTTCCTCACAAAGTCCAGGCCTCGTGCCTACAGCTGGAAGGGTTCTTAGTACTAATTAATATGCTTAAGGCGGTGAGCTGGAAGAATCGTTAGCACGCCGGGTAAAATGCTTAGCGGTATTTTGCCTGTCCTTACGTGAGTTCAAATTCCGCAGAAGTCGACTTTGCCTTTCATATTTTTGGGGTCGATAAAATAAGTGCCAGTTGAGCACTGGGGTCGATGTAATCGACTTAACTACTTCTGGGTAAGAATATATAAACTGCACCCTGCTACAAAGCTATATGGAGCCAGAGTGACAAAGTAGGCTCATACTCATCAAACCAAATATGACCTGGATATCAAATTCATGGCCTCCACATCAGGACGCGGTTGGTGGAGAGGGAGAGAACATTCTGAGGTCTTCGTCCTACAGTGGACTGAACTTAGGCAGTCCAATCCAATCCAATGTGAGGCAGCACTGTCCTACCCAATGTCAACCACTCTGGTGTTGCTTGGTCGGCATTTAACAAGGTGTTGAGTTGCGCAGCTATTCGTGCATGACATTCACCAAATCTTTTGACCCAGTAGCCTTGGACTCCATCTGATCCCGGGGCCTCCCAGTTGCTCATTTTTTTTTTTTTTTTTTTTCTGATTTCCTCCTCTTCCCTAACTGAAATGACTAGTTCTGCCTGTTTTGGACAAACTACTGTTTGTTTCAGTTCTTGCAACCATTCAGCATCCTTCTTGTGCTCCTTGTCTTTGCTCCAGATGCCACTCCAAAACCTAGCGAAGTTAAAGCGTATCTGGCTCCTAACCTACAACATTCGGTCTCCCATCCATAATATGGTTTCATTGGACGCAGCGCAATATTTTAATACATTTTTAAAATAATAGAAAAATAGAAAGCAGCTCGTCTTATACGCTGGCGAATACAGTATATGTTGAGGATGACAAAGTTTTATTAGATAAACTCATTTTTTTTATTTTTTCAACAATTATGAGGGACAATGCCTGGCATGTTTTTACCCTCACTAAACCACTTCAGTGATGCATAAAAAGAATCTCACCGTAGTTGCCGAAGTGGTGACGAGAGAGAGATAGAGAATCATTCTTTGAATGTACAATACTGTTAACTTGTGGACGTAGAAAAGTCGGAATATTCAGAGAATGTATCACTTTTAGACACATTCTACATAAAAAAAAACATGTTTAAAAAAAGAAAGAAAAAGACAAGTATAGACACACAAACAGTTATGTTCGTGTTAACATATTTCATGCAAAGAGTATGGAAAAGCTAACTGGAAAAAAATCTCTATGTCATTAGTTTTTCTGTCGTCTGACAGCTGTGTTTTATGTTGTCTGACAACTATATGTTATCTCAGTAGTCACCCATGGTCTAGCTTGTCTCACTTTTTCTATTGACATAAAATATTTTATAAGTTATCTGTTGTTCTTTTTCGTTTTTTTTGTTTCGTTTCAGGTTCCGTATTTTTCCGTGTTTTGTTGTCGTTATTTTGGTAGATTATTTTATGCTTTGCTTTTATTGTTCTTTATTTTTGTTTTTTTTTTTATAATTTTGGATAAGAGATCTCCAAGGGGAAAGTAATTTTTTAAAAATTTTGTTTGTTTTTGTTTATAGTTGTTTGTTTAAGTTCAACAAAAACTGATTTCATTTTGTTTTTAAAATAGATTTAATAATGATTATATATGTTTCACTATATTTCAAATCGTTGTTAAAGTAAATAAGATTTTTTTTCTTCATAAATATATACAATCGTGAAGCGTGTGTGTGTGTATATATATATTAGGTTGTCCGGAAAGTTCGTGCCGATTTATTGTAGCTTACATTTCGACTTATTTTAGAACATGGCTGAGTCCATAAAACAGGATTTTACTTCACCTCCATTTAGAGCACAGTTTAAGCTATCTTTCCGTGGAAGAAGGTTTATGTTCCTATAACTTGTGTTATTCTATAACCTTTAAAATGGAAGATAAGAAAGTTCATTTTCAGCACTTGATGCTTTGGGAAGCAGACAAAAAAATTGCTGCGGCTCGGCTGGGATGTGTTACCCCACCTCCATATTCACCAGATATTGCTCCTTTGGATTTCCACTTATTCAGGTCTCTGCAAATAGTTTAATGGTAAAAATTTCAATTCCTTGGATGATATAAAAGATACCTTGATGAATTCTTTGCTATGAAACCCCCTCAATTCTGGGAAGAGGGTATTTTCAAGTTAAAGGAAAGATAGAGACGCATTGTGCAACAAAATGGTTCATATTTGGTTGATTTAAAATGTAATGGCAAGTAGTTATTGACTTTTTTCTTCCCTTCAAAAATCGGCACGAACTTTCGGGACAGCCCAATATATTTCTTTGTCCGTGTGTGTGTGTGCGCGCGCACGAATGTATATTTCTTTGCCCGCGTGCGTGTATGTGTGTGTGTGTGTGTGTCTGCGTGAGTGTGTGTGGGGGGTGTTCTGGCTTCATTTTCACAACAACTTCTCTCCATTAGAGAAAGAGCCGGATTCCAACCCAGAAAAAAGGCCCTTTCATTGGAATTTCAACATCTTATTAAATATGCATGTACGTGTATGTGTATGTGTATGTATGTATGTATGTATGTAT
The DNA here is from genome assembly GCF_006345805.1 of Octopus sinensis. Classification (NCBI taxonomy): domain Eukaryota; kingdom Metazoa; phylum Mollusca; class Cephalopoda; order Octopoda; family Octopodidae; genus Octopus; species Octopus sinensis. The sequence goes on along the minus strand of NW_021824587.1, from coordinate 852 downwards.
GTATGTATGTATGTATGTATGTATGTATGTATGCATGAGTGTATGTTTGTTTGTTTGTTCTCTTTTTAATTTAGAATAAAGTTTGGCCGGTCATCATGGCTGTGATGGAAAGCATCTTGGTTTGTTTTTCGTCCTTTAAATCTTAAATTTGTTTGCTGTTGTTTGTTCCTTTTCAAGCCATGCCTGGCTCATAAGGGCCGGTTTCCCGGTTTCCTTGGCGTATAGGTTCCCTACCTGGACGCGACGCCAGTCCGTCGCAGGTGAGCTGCAAGATGCAGGAGGAAAGAGTGAGAGAAAGTTGTGGCGAAAGAGTTAGCAGAGGTTCGCCATCACCTGCTGTCGGAGCCGCGTGTGTGTTTCGCTCATAAACACACACATCGCCCGGTCTGAGATTCGAACTCGCGATCCCTCTACCGCGATTCAGCTGCGCTAACCACTAGGCCATGTGCCTCCAAATCTTAAGAAGTACTTGCAGCTTTTTATAATCCCAGATATCGTGATAATTTATAATGTATGAATTAAGGATTAGCGTTATCTCCTGAAGAGCCTAAACTCAGCCACACTTTGCCTCAGGTGGAATTGTATGTATCCTGTTGCTCCGGTGGTAATAGATATGAAGCTGGAGGTGTATCTTGGGTGCCGGATTTGAAAACCGTTATTCAATGTATGTATGTATGTATGTATGTATGTATGTATGTATGTATGTATGTATGTATGTGTGTATGTATGTATGTTTGCCTTCACATTTTAATTTATTAGTATTCTTCCTAGAAAGAAGGAGCTAGTTTTTAAGAAAGAAACAAAAGCTCTTGACTAGAATTTCAATAACAACTACGATATTGTTACATGTCA
>NW_021824586.1:0-12500 GCF_006345805.1 Octopus sinensis | reverse complement strand
TATTTGCCCTCCATTTACCTTTAAAGAATAGCCAGGCAAAGAAACTTTGAAAAGTAATCTAATCTGTTTAATCTGGTACTATTGAATAGGAAAGGCAGTTCCTATTACTAGTGTTGCTCGACAAAGGTGGTAACGATTACGTTGTATAAAATGAGTGCTGCTCTACAATGTTTGACTATGTTATGAGAGACTTGCTTGATGAAGTAAGCACTAAGTTGGGGTTTTTTTTCGAGCATTTAATGCCGACGAATGTAGCAATGAATCCAGCTTGGAATAACATACTCTATGAACTTGCTGAGTCGACAAACGTTTGGTGGTCAACCAGAATTTTTTTTTGTTGTCAGATATAAAATGTTCAGTAATATTTTAAACTATTATAAACTCCATGACATGACTGCAAATACAGTTGTACATTTATTTGTAGGCGAGCAGAATGCTGTGTGGCAGAACAAGAAACAAGACTGGAAACTTACTTGGGGAGGGGTTGAGAAAAAGTTTGAAAGTAAATTGATGTCTGTTCGTATCTTAACTTCGAATTGTCTTCGTTATAATCATTCAGTCCTACGTACGCGTTGCCTATAATGTATTCTCAATTGTCTTCGGTCACAACCGGGTCATAATGTTTGAGGCCAAATAATTGGTTTCCAGACCAATTACATGTATTTGGTTTGCAAGATTTTTTATATGAACTCGTGTATTGAAACAGACTTCGTTGTTTCTCAGAAAGGTCATTATGCCAATAATAAACGCATGCACTGGTTGTGTCTCACTTCTTTTATTGTTATTAGTCAATTAGTCGGCCATTTAAAAAATTAACTAATCAGTCATTTGATTAATAGTTCGATCAAACAATCAGCTAGATTTGTCAAAGCTCTTTCGTTGCCATTTGTAACTTCACCAAAGACATGCTTTCTCTATTCAGCTCTGCTTTAGGTTTGTCTGTCTTGGCCAGCTCTTAGACTCAAATACAACTAATTCATCAAATCCCTGCAAACAGCTAAAAAGTTGGCAACAGACGGCCATATGAATGAAGAAATTATTAGGAAAGGTGATTTGTTTAACATCTATTTGATGTTTGGAAATGTGACGGAAGGACCATTTCATCGTACCACTACGAAAGCGAAAGTCCTCTAGAAAACTAAACTGGGCAGGGAATTACGTATATATATATTTATTTTAAGCACGAGACAATAACATACATGTGTATCTCGAGGCCTGAGACGATTATTCCTTCAATCGGCCAACGCCTTATTCAAATATGTTACAACTATTTTTAAAGGCGACCAACACACACACACACACGCACACACACACACACACACACACACACACACACACACAACACACACACACACGCACGCACACACACACACACACACACACAAACACCTCATCACAAATCAATATTGTTACAGAAAGATATAAGACAGCGAGCTTACAAAATCCTTAGCACGCCGGGCGAAATGATTAGAGGCGTTGGTTCTGAGTTCAAATATTACCAATGTCGACTTTGTCTTTCATCCTTTCTGAGTCGATAAAAAATGTACCAGTATCAATGTACTGGTATCAATGTAATCAACTCTCCTAAAGTTATATGGCCCTCTGCCAAAATTTGAAGTCATTATTAGAGAGGGGTGCCGAAGACATTGACATTAATTCTCCGTATTCTAAACTTCTGGCAGTTGAAGTTTCCATGAGAAACATCTCTATTTGCTGCTTAGCTAACATCGTAGACTACGTGAATGAAAAAAAATGTGGCTGAGAGCTGAGCGGTAATTTGTAAAATTTGTCAACTTTTACTAGTAAATCTGGCAACATCTGTTTCATCGGAACGTACACTTTCTCTAGCAAAACAATTAAAAACGTGTCTTCGATCAAGATGGCACACAGGAGATTAAATTCTCTAGCTATACTTTACTAGCGGACGGACAAAATAAATCTGATTGTAATTGCTGTGGAATTGGTTTGCTGAAAATAAGACCGGCAAAAGAATTTCCACAGACTCCGACTGGATGCATAGAAACAATAAAGTTTTATAATTACAAATATTTCTCTGAGAATAGCATTCTATAATTCAAACCTTACTCTACGCTCGTTACAAATTTTAATCAGCTTATATTCACATAGAATTTGCCATTTTTCCATGCGTGCGGTTACAGTCGATAGCATTTTAAGATTAGTTTACGTTACAGAAATTACTAGAAAAAAACTGGGCGTTGGCAACCATTTTTATCATATTCACTGTAAGCTAACACTAAATGTATTAACCACCCTGCACGCAATAACAGGTCCACGCGCGCGTATATATCCATACATACACCATTCACACATACACACATATAAGCATGAATGTATGTATGTACATATGAATGTGTATGCACAAGTACATATACGCATGTATGTATATGTGAGTATATATATGTATATTGTATCACACACACACACACACACATACGTGTATGTGTGTGTCTGTGTGTGTGTGTGTGTGTGCAATATATAATTATTAACCCGAATTTCTTTTTGTGACTGTTTAAAGTAAAGAACCACACCCAAATGTTTGCCCGATTGTTTTTTCATGAGAAATACCTTCATGTTAAGTGCGTCACACGAATCGATTTTGCCGACCGGTTGACAGATGGTCAACTATAGCAGAGGACTGTAGAACAACATACGAATAGCTTTATTCTTCTTTATTCACGCATGAAAGAAAAAAAAAGCAAACTCAAATTAGTAATCAATTTATTGAGTCATACTAAATACATTACTGCGTACTAACTTAACACTGAGATCTTTAAGTCGCATTTACTTATTCTAAGGAACATAATACATATGCTTGAGTGTGTGTACACACACACACATAAGTGTATATGTATGAATATATGTATGCAATGCCTGTGTACATGTGTTTGATCTAAACTCGCTTAGCAGTTGGTGTTGGTTTGTTTATATCCGTCTTTTGGTGAAAGAGACCGAGAGTAGAAGTACCGGATTTAAAAATAAGTATTGGAGTTGATCGGTTCGATTAAATATCTAAAGGCAGGGTCCCAGCATGGCCACAGTCCAATAATTAAGAGGAAAGGTAAAATATAAAAGATGTGTGTGTGTGAACATATGTGCGGATGGTCGCAGGCATGATGGAGTGGGTTAAAAATTCGCTTCCTTACCATGAGGTGTGGGTTTCGATGTCACTGCCTGGGTATCTTGAGCATATAATTTCAGCAAAAGTTTTGTGAGTCTAACCGAATAATCAGAAACTATGTAGAACCCCATCGGATCGATTGTACCTGCAATTCACACTATCATACTCAATTTACACCTGAATAGTATTTTTTAAAGAATAATAAATACGTTTCTCACAAAAAGTATTGAATAATCCTTCCGTCAAATGTAAAATTGTTTTTTTATTACAATTTCGTCATGAAGGCGACGAGCTGGCAGAGGTCGATAGCACTCCGGTCAAAATGCTTAGCGACATTTTGTTCGTCTTTACGCTCTGATTTTATATTCCACCGATTTCATCTTTTGAGGGTCGATAAAACAAGCACTACTCAAGTACTGTGGTCGATGTAATCGACTTATCCCTTCCCCTCAAAAACGGCTTATGTATGTATGTTTTGGATGGAAAATATTTTACCTGTCTTAGGATCGAGGATACTTCAATTTGTGCAGCAATCAAATGTATCTGCCATATGCAATTTTTCCCCTTTAAAATACAGACTCGTCATCTTCGATCAATACGGCGACGAAAAGTTTTCGTATTATCACCTGATTCAAATCGAGACCATTATACAATACGATTCATCAATTCCTTTAAATGAGCAAGACAAAGATTTTCATCAGATAAAGAGAAGCTATTCAGAATCTGAAATTCCATCTGATGAACAGTCCGGTTTTAGAGCGGTGGAAACACGTATCGGACTAATAGTTTTACCTTTTAGCGCTTATCTAGTTTCAATAAGTAAATGCTTCTATGTTTATGCTTCGATTCGAATACATTATTGAAGCAAATATAATTTCCCTTTAAATATATATATTTTTTACATTTGTAATAATGATTTTTCTGAGAATCGAAACTATTCTATAAGTAATAAAAGAATGAGTAAACTATTTAAATGCATACGATCTTGGTTCATTTTATCACCGGCTTATTAACTTGCTCAAGTAAAACTAATGTAAGAGAATTGACTTGTCGCTTATAAATCTAAGGTAGTTGCTTTATCGTCTATAGATAATTAATACGATGGCGAAGAAGGGAGAAGAACATTAAAAACAAGAAAGAGGTGAAGGAATCCTATACAAGTGAATGATCCATTATGTGTGTGTATGGGGTGATTATATGCATATCTATCTATGATTCTGTGTGTGTATATATATATATATGTATGTATATATATATATATATATATATTATATATATATATATACACTTCCCCTTTATAAGAATAAATGTTATTTTAATCATTTCTGTTTTCAAAATAACATCGTATATACATGTAGAGTTAGATCGGAACGAAAAAATATTTTTACATAGGTCCACGCAAAATTTTATTAAGAAACGAATCGCAAACCATGAGTATACTTTTAGGAATAGGGATAGGTTTAACAGTACTAGTTTGAGTAAACTAATATGGAAGTTAAAGGATAGTAAGAAATTGTACAACATAAATGGGGAAATACATAGTCATGCTAGATCGTACGAAATTAATGATGTTAGATGTAACCTGTGTGTAGATGAATTATATCAGATCTAAATATCTAAGAAGAAATTACTTAATGAAAGACATGAGAGCGTTCTATTTTTTACACACTATTCTAAATATGTGTTTAGAAAATTTTAAGTGTTTATATATATGTACTTGTATGTAACTATGTGTATGAGCGCATATGTGTGTATATTTGATTGTGCATATCTGAATAAATGTATGTATATATATATATATATGTATATATGAATATATGTTGTTTGCATCTATATATCTGTCTTTATGCATGCTTGTATACCTGTATGTATATGTAATTTTTCGATTCTGGGAGTATATTTATATGTATATATACATGTTTATACGTGTAAAGGGTAAAGACCCCCTTCGGTCATGAATGACCATGGGATTGCACCTAGAAAGTTACCCTCCTAGACACAAGTCCGGGCAAGGTTGTTTTTTATGGAAGACCAGCAGTCGCCCATGCATACCGGCCTCCCCTCTCCACGCCACCAGTGTTATCCAAGGGAAAGACAAAGGCCGATACAGCTTGGCACCTGTGACGTCGCAACTCATTTCTACAGTTGAGTGAACTGGAGCAACGTGAAATAAAGTGCCTTGCTCAAGAACATAACACGCAGCCCGGTCCGGGATTCGAGCTCACAACCTCACGATCGTAAGCTCGACGCTCTAACCACTGAGCCATGCGATAAATATATGTATATGTGTGTATATATGTATGTGTATATATGTGTATAGATATGTATGTTGATATGCATATATGTGTGTGTGTAAATGTATATATATATATGTGTGTGTGTGTGTGTGTGGTTTGTGTATCTATGTGTGTATATATGTATGTGTATTTATGTATATATACATGTATATATGTTTATATATGTATGTAGATATGTGTATATTTGTGTGTGTGTGTGTGTGTTTGTTCCCTCATCATCGCTTGACAATCAATGTCGCTGTCTCCTTCCCCGTAACTTAGCGGTTCTGCAAAAGACACCGATAGAATAAGTGCTAAGCTTACAAATAATAAATCCTAGCTTTTAACGAGAGAGAAACATCCGTGCAGGAAAAGAAAAATGGTCACATGAGCAAATTAATGAAAATACAACAAATTTAATTTATCTAAATGACATGGGTTAACGTGACTCTTCCACAGTGTAATGGTTTTAGCCCTGAGCGCTACATCATTTGCATGATATGGAGAATATACAACCAACATTGCCTAAACGACCTTAACGTCAGATTCAGAATTCATCCGACACAACGCATAAATACACTGTAACACAATTTCGTTTCCGCAACAGGTCCGGTTTTGTTTAGCATTTTTCCGAAACAAACCAAAAGAAAAGATCTCATCATCTTCAAGCGAAATCTGGACAAATTTCTTCAAGAGATACCAGGTAAGCTCCCTATAGCTGGACAAGAAGAAGAAGAAGAAGAAGAAGAAGAAGAAGAAGAAGAAGAAGAAGAAAGGAGGAGGAGGAGGAGGAGGAGGAAGAGGAGGAAATGATACGCGTTTGACCTTCATTCTGGTAAAAAGGGATAAGCATCACTCTATTGTACATCCATTAATGCTATGTCGACTGAAGAAATGAATCCATGAAGGTGATCGACCTACGGATACTACGGATTACACTGTAATCATCCCAGAAATACGGACTTGGATCTTAAGAAACATATGGAAACGCGTGTAGCGATGCATTATTGTTATTATATATAAGATCTTTGGCGATAAACCATGCTTGTGTAAACCTTTCAGACCGTAGTCGTGGCCGATGCCGGTGTCAGGTCACTGGCACCTGTGCCGGTGGCCCATAAAAACATCCACTACACTCTCGGGGTGGTTGGCATTAGGAAGGGCAACCAGCAGTAACAATCTTGCCAAATCAGATCGAAACCTGGTGCAGCCCACCAGCTTAGCAGTTTTCAGTCAAACCGTCCAAACCATGCCAGCATGGAAATTGGACGTTAAATGACGATGATGATGATGATGATGATGATGATGTGATGATGATGATGATGATGATGATGATGATGACGATGATGATGAAGAGGATTATATAATCACTTATGATGGTATACTTAGCATGGAAATATCCATGGCCCTTTGTGTCCAACCCAATCGGTGTTCTGTCCTCTCTCGTAGTAAACCATGTCTCAGTTGTGTATAAGAGAGCTGGTAGGATGGTAGTTTTGAAGTGTCTGGCACGTATGACACTGTCTTTTTTTTGAGCACATCCTCTACTGAGGTAAACACCTTCTACCCTGCTCTTATTCCCTTAGAGATTTCAGTGTCCATTTAAGGTTATCTTTACAAATTTTTTCTAGAAACTACAGCCAGTACTGTTTTGTTGCATCGTAACCAAATCAGTGACGGCTACAATTCTTATAGAATTGTCGGTAGAGATAACCTTAACACGTGATGCAATAGCACTGCTAACACAGAAGAACACAGCATTGACTTACAAAATCGTTTAATGTACTTTGCAGTATATTATGGTTGCATAACGGAATATAGTGTTCCTGCAGGTCATTAATATTCAGTATCCATGTCTCGGGTATATCCACCGTACACCCTATATTTATGTACTCCTTTACCCTTGCTTTCGTCGCTTCGACCGCATAGATATATATATATATATATATATATATATATATATATATATATATATATATATATATATATCATATATATATACGTGATCACGTGACCCGACCAGGCTATCAGATGTTGCTACACATCGCTGGTCCACAATGCGTTCGCATTGTTTTAGCCTTCGAATGACGCCACCCCGCTGGCTAGCGAGCAGGCCAACAGAGGAAAGAGTGAGAGAAAGAGTGGTGAAAGAGTACAGCAGGGATCACCACCCCCTACCGGAACCTCGAGGAGCTTTTTAGGTGTTTTCGCTCAATAAACACACACAATGCCCAGTCTGGGAATTGAAACCGCGATTTACGACCGCGAGTCCACTGCCCAACACTGGGCCATTGCGCCTCCACACGCACGCACACACACACACCACACACACACCACACACACACACACACACAACACACATATATATATATATATATTATATATATATATATATTATATGTATATGTATATATATATACATATATAGTTTCATGTAGTCCATTTTAAGGCCTACTGCTAGCCTATGAGCATCCAGGTGTGAAGAGAGCGGAGCGAACGATGTTCCGTTGGGCCAGGCATGTTTGCAACGATCACAGACAACAGATAGACCCACGCAGTTGCCAAATGGTAGCCAAGAGATCGGAGAGAGCCGCTTCGAAGGCCCCCGCTACGATGAGAAAATGATTTAGTTAAGCGGTTTTAGTGAAGATGGAAGAAAATGGCGTAATCAAGGCAGATTTGGAAGCGCATTGTGACCAGTGTTGCGTAGCAACATCTAATAATTTGTGATTATATATATATATAGTGCACGTGTGTAGGTTTGTGGGCGGGTTTGTAGATACATACAGGTGTATCAAATACTCTACAACATAGATTCTTGATTTATCAAAATTATCTCCGTCTCTAGAAGATATATCATATTTAATAATTAAAGATAAATAATAACCAAATGGCAATTAAAACTAGTTCCATTTGAATAGGGGGGATAATCGCAAGACCCATAACTGACGTGTGATTGAGAAAAATCTGTATGGAGATTGGAGGACAACTGAGGATACGTGTTTCTGCTTCAACAACCGTCATCAGAGCGACCATTGTCCAACCTTGGAACCATGTAGCCAAGGGACTTAAATTTATTCAAAAAAGAGCAGAAAACATTTATGGCCCAAGTAATTTGCACAGTAAAAACTCAGGACGGTCAATGTGTGTGTGTGTGTATGTATGTGTATGTGTGCGTGTACACATATATTCATATATGTATGTATGTGTGTATGTATGTATGTATGTATGTATGTAAATATATATATATATATAGATATATATATATAATATATATATATATATATGTATGTATATAAACATGCACACGTGCATACACACGCAGAGAGAAAGAGGAAGAGAGAGAGAGAGGAGAGAGAGAAAGAGGGAGAAGAGAGAGGGAGAGAAAGGGGGGAGATTGTCATTGGATTACGGTCACGAAGCTTTTGTAAATTAAAATGAATTAGCAAAATGATTAATTGGTTAAAATGAAAAAAAAAATTACTGAAAATATAATAAAATGAAAATAACTGCAAGAGTTTTTTAAAGAAAATTTCTTTTTTTTAATTATTTTTTAGTTTAGTGTTTTGTCAGTGAAAGTAGCAACACACGTGTTGACAATGAAGATTAATAAGGATTAAACAAGCTGTGTCGAGTTAACTAAGTCGAGGAGACTTAGTCAGCGTCAACTTCTTAACTGACGCTACTAACTAAAAAGATTTTTTTGTCAACTGAGCCAGAGATAAAGATTTCGATGCCATGAGACATGGAGATCTGTTGCCGTTGTTATTGTTTAACCCCAGTTATGTGCTAACCAGGCATACCTTTAGACAAACACATCACATTCCATCCTTGCCCTTCACATCTTGTTCCGAGATGCAGTACATCCAGAAAGCACATTACTCAATGTGTCTTTCGTTTCTGGGATTACAAAATGTGATTTGAAGGAGACTTAGCTAATGCCGATACCTTTCTAAAAACATATTTCTTCGGCCTTAGCACTCATAAGGCCAGTGACCCGGTTTCAATGGAGTATAAATGACCACGATCATAACATTCTCCTGGACGTCGGTCCGTTGCTGGACTCAAGGTCAACACTTTTTTACATCGACCCAATATTTAACTTTATTTTATCAACCCCAAAGGCATGAAAATACAAAGTTGACCCCAGCGAGATTTGAATTCGGTACGGAAAAAGCCCGAAAGAATAGAGTTAAGCATTCAGCCCAGTGTTTCTTGACCATTTTTCACCAAGGGACCCCTTTGATTCCTATTTTGTTCAGACGGACCCCCATAACCATTTTGATGTCTAAAAATCCTATTATCTTTTAATGATTATTAGGAATAATATATATAAAAAAAACTCTTTAAATGTTGTCTATTGTATAGGTGTAACCAATTTTATTGCAGATAACAACAAAATCTTATATGGACCCCAAGGCCTTATGGACTCCCAAGGGCCATATGGACTCCCAAGAGCCTTATGGATTCAAGATAAGAATCACTGACCGGCTAATGATTCTGCAATCTCGCTGCTTTGTTATCGGTTCCTAGCTGCATCTAATTCTCTTACTTCAATGATATCTTTACTAATATCCCCGAAAAGGATACACTTCAGAATATCATATTTCCTCTTGCAGCCCAGCAAAAAGAAAAGAAATCTGTTTTAATCGCAAGTGTGCCTGTGTAGTTAAGAAGCTTCCATTTCAACCACGTGATCTTGTGTTCAGTGCCATTGTGTGACATCTTGAGCAAGTATCTTCTACTACAGCCCTGGACCAATGCCTTGTGAGTGAATTGGGTAGATGGAAACTGTACGCAAACCCAGTGTATATGCGTTAAACATGATCAATAGATGATTATTTTAATTTAATAGTTACCTACACTAGAGAATTAGTTATTCGTTGATGTGTAAATAATTAAGAAATGATTAAAAAAAGCGCCTCCTTGGGGATAGGCTGTTGAACTTTATTCTTACAAAAGGTAGCTATTTACAATTAGGTGAATCAAATCCGCAAGAAATAAATGTCTTAAGTGATTGTGGATTCTTTCATTGAATGTGCGATATCCTCTCGATTCAAATATCTGGTAATTTATCAAATGGGCGAATTCTAATATTACTGTGTGTTTTCATGAGTTAGTTTCGTGGTGCTTCACACTACAAACTAGTCCTTGTTGATCAGCGATTATATGCTGTATTTGTTTCCAGTTTGTAGAAACAAAACACGGACATTGAGCGGGTGATTCTACCCGATTAAATATGTCTCTAGCACAAGTTATATTCCAGCACACAAAACCATATAACAAAGTAAAAATTCAAGCGCAAGAAGGAATCCAGTTGAAAAGGCAGCAGAGTGTGCGAAGGAAATATTCTTGAAAATGCGAACGTAAAATATAAAATAAGGGAAATATAACGAGTGTGTGTGCGATATTTAACTTGGGAGAATGGCATTTCAAGGTAGAATGAATTATCAGCCATGTTTTAACATGATTTTCATTTAAGGGTACAATGTTGGATTTCTGTAAATATGAATTATAATCAAATATATTTCTTTCTATCCGTGAGGTTTACAAGCTGCACTGGCTTTCAAAAAATATATGAATAGGATATGGACATCTCATTCAAAATTATGCTTTTTTAGTGTGGAAAAAAACGTTTAGATTGTGGTCTACTTTAGCATCTTGACATAAATCACGGATTTACAGAGAATTAAAGGTTGAAGGAGTTAGGGAAATGGATAACAAGACAAGGATAATAAACTTTATCAAATTTGCTATTTTGTGCTCGGTATCTAAAGCACTGTGTTCTGTCTGTGTTCAAATATATTATCTTTTGTCTCTATTCAAACGTATTATACCATCTCTGTATTCAAATGTACTGTGCAGTATTTCTGTCAGCAGTACTATGTTGTGTGTATGTTACGACGCTCAATTCACAAACGGCCCAGTCCACTTGGTCGCAAACTTGTACCATAGAGTAGAAAGAATTCACCACAAAAAGCAGTAACGCTTGAAAAGAAAAGCCAGAAAGATATTCCTTATTTTGTTAGGATAAAACCGATATTCTAGCAAGTCAGTCAACTGCGTTTTAGTCGACCCCGTTGTTTATGGGTTCAACCCTTTAATTATAATAATAGCATGGACCCATCCAGGTTGACTTGACTTACACAAGATTGATGGGGAAGTAATTGAGTGGTATCCCGATATTTAAGTGACTAATGAAAGTAACGATCATTAGCATATTGTTTTATTTAGTATCTAGAATACCAAGATTCTAATACCACGAAGAAGTTGGCGCCAAGATACAGAAACCATAACAAATACAACCTACATTCACATACCCTGTACTCATAAAGGTAGATATAGACATTTACACATTTGTGGGTTAATAAGGCTACCATTGGTTTATATATACACACATATATACATATATAAACATGTCGTTTCTTACCTGCTATCATAATACAAATATTATATACAGCGACACAGCTGCATAGATAACACCCGAAATACACACACAAATATATAAAAACATACTAGCATACACATGCAGACATACACATATATACTTACATGCACACACACAGACATATAGACACACACACAAAAGACATACGCGCACATATACATGGTGTCATCAAATCGTATATCTGACCACTGACACAGACACACACATACATACAAGCATATATTCACACATGCATATATGCACACAGACGCTCATACACACACAACCACACAACCTGCTAGAAATAGTTTCCAAATGATTCTGCCATTTTAAATAAAGAAGAATCAATGAAGAATGAAGTCCTTGGTAAACATAATCACAAGATTGCTACAACTGGCGTCTGTGATCATATATGGGATTAATCAGCCTAGGGTTAAATAACAAAATAATCAAATAATTATGAAAACGCGCTAATATCTCTTAATAGATCCACGTGCACTTTTGTAAATACCGCCATTTTATACACACTTCCATTTTATACATCCTCCCCTTTTATACACACTCCAACATAGAACTCTACATACGAACGCAACTCTATAGACACCCTGAGATAAACCTTTATACACACCCATAGTTTTGTATTGGTGTAGATATACTC